>NW_026622710.1:3000000-3223303 GCF_028826915.1 Penicillium bovifimosum
AAATATGAAATATTTGGATCGTACAATACCATAATTATCCCATTGATTCACCGATACTCAAAATGAGCTATGTAGCGTGTAGTAGTTGTGTGTCATTGGCCATCCTCCTCTTCATCGAATACCTTTTCCCCCTTGTACCAGGTTTGGCATACCCGAGCTTCTAACAGCTTTTCCGGAACCCATTCCATATCCAAGACGACGAAATCGGCGTGCAGTTCCGGGCGTAGACTTCCCGTCCACGAGTCGGCAAAGGATGCGTATGCAGCACCCGCAGTTGCTGCCGAAATGGCCGTCGCGAGAGGAATAGCGAATTCGGGGTTGATGGTTGTTTCCAAGGCAGGTTCCAGGGCTGATCGCCGAGTAGTAGCAATATAAATATTTGGCAGTGCGAAATGCTTAGCGGTGGGAGCATCAGTCCCCAATGCCAGACGGGCACCACCGTTGACGAACTCTTGGTAAGCAAAGGCCCGTTTGCAACGCTGTGCTCCCAGCAGTCCTGGCCATGCACTAAAAGTTGCCGGGTCTAGGTGGACAGGTTGGACTGAAGCCACAATGCCCAGTTGTCCTAGCCTCTGTGCATCCTCAGGCGCTGTAACCTCCAGATGCTCAATGCGATGGCGACAGGACGGCAGATTCGGAACTTGGGATAAACAATCAATGGCACGTTGCACTGTGCGGTCTCCAATGGCGTGGATGGCACATTGTAGGCCGGCGTTGGTAGCGCGACGTATCGCCGAGGCAAGGGCATCAGCAGGCCAGATGGGTTCGACGATGTTAGCAACACCGCCATACGGTTGGTGTAGCCCTGCAGTGCAACCATCCACCGTTCCGTCACATATCAATTTGATCCCGTTGATACAAAGCTCCGGGGAGGTTGTGCGGTTGAACCTTTTGTGAAGCGCAACAGCGCGGTCGATGTGGCTGCAGATATCGGCATTGGACTCTGAGTAGGGAACCAGCCAGTGTGCTGCCACATGCATCGGAAGGTCACCACGTCGATCTCGATAGATATTCAATACTGACCATCCGCTCTCATCCATGGCCATATCCACAAGTCCGGTATATCCGGCCCGTCGATGTGCATTAATTGCAGCGTCAATGGCGAAGAGCTTCTTCTCCAGGGATGTGACACGATCCAAGAACGGCCAGATGATATTGAACTGCGCCGCTTCCTCAAGCAAACCAGACGGGGTGCCATCTGGATAACGATGAATCTTACCCCCGGGCGGGTCGGGTTGGGAACGAACATCTAGCTCTGCAAGAGCTGCATTGTTGCACCAAGTTGAATGGAGGTCCAAAGCCTCGACGTAGATTGGCCGAGGGTCTAGATCGTCTAGGACTGTTGCAAAAGCCTCACCATTCGTGACTGATTGCTCCCATCCACGACACAATATCCGTGGTTCAGATGTGTGGGTTGCTGCGTAGGAGATGATAGCTGTTCGGATGTCCGCGAGGGACTTGCAAGACAGAAGATCAAGTTTCTGTAGCGACAAGCCGAAACCGAGGATATGCACATGGCCATCAATAAATCCTGGAAGTACGAGTCGATTGTTCAGATTCACCGTTGACTTTGGTTCTTTAATCCCAATAACAGCTTCATCATGTTCCGAGCCAAGGTGAGTGACACGGTCTCCCTCCACCACCATAGTAGAGACAAACCCGGCCTTGGAGTCAGAACTGAGGATGCGGCCATTGATAAAGACGGTGGTAGCCATTCAGGTCGTGGGAGATATCTACATTCGAGGTGAGGTCGAGTGGAGAAGTTGAAATGACATTGAGACGCAGAGAGGAGAAGACCGCGTGGACGCTATTGGTTGGTTTGTTGAGCCCCTGTTATCTCATTCTCGGTGTCACTCAGTGTCACCCCAAAAAGACTGCGAGTTGAAACTGAAAGAACAGAAGGAAGGGAAGGAAAAGAAAGAAGATCGGTTTTGACTGGCTATATCTCTTGTTTTAATCCTGCTTTTTGTATATCATAACGCCGACGGTCTCGGATGTCAATGTACATCACCCTTTGCCATATGTCTACACAGCACTGGAGACAACCTATTAACTAGTCAGGTTTGAAAAGGTCCTGGAATTGCTCTTGACTTGAGGGATGGATGTCTTGAATTAAAATTACTTTCACACCTCTGGAGCTACTCGCCTTGTTCTGGTGGAGAGCGTGGACACCTATATTATGCCCGGAAGCCAAGCTCATAGGACGACTTGAGACTCTGGTGACACCCTCGTGTAAGATATCCGTAGAGTAGAGAAGATAGGTAAATGAAAGCTGAGTGTACATAAAGAATATGGAACATAACACGGGCTGGCGATCTAACCAGTGTTATCCCTTGCTACAGCATTCCTAAGAGTTAAGACCAGGATTTCCCGGCCGTATGACTCAAGTCTTCTCATACAATTCCCTTCAGCTCAGTCAAAATCATCAAGTTAGGTACCGAGACAAAAATCTTGAAGGTCAGTACTACAAGTGGGGGAAATATTCCGATCTTTCTGTAACGACATACAGATGTGCCTGCTCGAAGTCGTGGATCAAACTGGCCCTCACGGTTGTGGGCATTTTTGGATTGTCAAGATGGACAAATGTCTGGCGGCTCAGTGTCTGGGGGAATTCTTTGCTTGTATTCACCCACTGAAGAGAAGCATTGCACCTCATTCCAAAGAGTGGCAAAGATATATCAACTACTTTCGACCCGGGTATGCCAGGATTCCGAGTCCATGCAAAGGATGTCAAGATGGAAATGATGGTTGGGAAGATCCTTATTGAATTGCCCATATCTGCGCAGCTCATAATTCATGAATGTCATTATGGCCGTCTCCGTTCTGATAGAAAAGCAAGGGTCCAGGCTGGAAGTGATCATCCGACGTTTGTTGCTCTCTAGATGCTCTCTAGATGCTCTCTAGATGCTGACTATTGTGACGAATATAGATGTGAAGAAACTTGCTTCATTTTCGCTCGACTCTTCCCCATATTGACTCCATAATTAAGGGGAAGATGAGAATGGGATAAAGGGGGAAGAAGGTGGAGAAGAAGAACATCCCGAGGTCGGAGATGTTTGCGACGGGAGCGGGGGCCAATTTGTCAGCCGATCAGGGCAGGTCGTGTATAAAAAGAAAAAAGAAGTTCTCAAGACATGACATCGTTGAAAACAATTTGATAGATTTATAGACAAGATGGGCTCTACTTCATTTCGTTCTCCGTCAATTCAACAAGCTCAAGGTGTTCCTTATTTCACCCCGGCCAACAATGCGGGAGCCGCTGTGAACCCAGAGGATCCCAACATACCGACCTTGTTTCGTCCGTTACAAATTCGAGGTGTGACTCTCAAAAATCGAGTTATAGTGGCACCTATGTGCACATACTCTGCCGAGTCAGATCCTGAGTCGCCCGCGGTAGGTGCGCTCACGGACTTTCACATTGCACACCTTGGACATCTGGCCACAAAGGGCGCTGGTCTGATCTTCATCGAAGCTACAGCAGTTCAGCCCAATGGACGGATTTCGCCCAATGATTCCGGTCTTTGGCAGGATGGCACAGACTCTGAACAGTTCAAAGGGCTGCGCCGCGTGGTGGATTTCGCCCATAGTCAAGGCGCCAAAGTCGGCATTCAACTGGCCCACGCAGGCCGCAAGGCTAGCACGGTGTCACCCTGGCTCGCATCCCAGGCAAAGCAACGTGGCATCAAAGCCGATGAGAGTGTTGGTGGATGGCCATCAAATGTGGTAGGGCCCTCTGGGGGCGAGGAGCAGATCTGGACGCCTGGTGACCAATTCTGGGCTCCTCGTGAGCTTAAAACTGCCGAGGTCGAAGAGCTGGTTCGGGATTTTGCACGAAGTGCAGAGCTAGCAGCAAAGGCTGGAGTGGATTTGATTGAGATTCACGGCGCTCATGGATACCTTATCCATCAGTTCTTGAGCCCGGTCACCAATCGACGAACCGACAGATATGGTGGCAGTTTTGAGAACCGAACGCGGCTCGTATACGAAGTTGTTAAGGCAATTCGCGCTGTGATTCCAAAGGCAATGCCATTGTTCCTGCGCATCAGTGCTACGGATTGGCTCGAGAATCAGACGGCCGCAGAACAGACTGGAAGCTGGGATGTGCCATCTTCGATCCAGCTGGCCAAAATGCTGCCTGATCTAGAGGTGGACTTCCTGGATGTCAGCTCGGGTGGAAATCACCGAAGTCAACGGATCGAACCTCATACCAACTATCAAATCGACCTCGCTGGCGAAATTCGCGGAGAAATCCACGCCGCGAACCAGGATACTCTAGTTGGAGCCGTTGGCTTTATTACCGAGGCTGAGTCTGCTCGCGATATCGTTCAAGGAGCAGGAGAGGCCCAGGCCGTGGAAGCGATGCTGGCTGGGCAAGAGCCTAAGGCTGATGCGGTGTTGATGGCCCGTCAGTTCCTACGTGAGCCCGAATGGGTGCTCACCGCGGCAAAAAAACTTCGTGTGAAGATTTCCGTCCCATGGCAATTTGCTCGAGGGTTGCTGTAAAGTGCGCATACTAGTTTACCATAGAACGACCTTCGTTTGTTGCAACCTTTCAGTTCCCATGCCGTGGCTTAGCAGTACAACGTAGCCATCATCTCCGCCCGCAGGCCCGGGGGTACCCGGGAAAGGGGTTATCTCGCGACGATCATTTCCTTATCACCCGCCCAGCGTTCCCTGCTGAAGCACATTCCCGTTTCAACACTCCGACTTGAGGAACTCTGCTGCGGCTACGGACGCTGGTAGCCGCCATGCTTGATTTTGGTCCTATTGGCTTTTATTGCCAGGCAGAAAATCAGTAATATGCAATATCGCCTACAGTGATATTCTCATTTTGTTACTTTGTACTGTGTGTACCCTATCGATTTGCACATTCTATTGCTCAAGTAAATTATAACTAACTATGGCCCAAGGTAGGTTCAGCTGAGATGTTTGGTCTGAGGGATACGTACTCCGTACTCTTAATATATTCTCAATGTGTTGCCAATGCGTTGTTAATATATTCCAGGACCCTACTCTTAGTATAGTTAACTAGCTGAGCGAGCACTGAATACTACTACTACCACCTTACCGGAGATTTGGTGTTTTTCTTACCCGTAGGTAATTTATTGTTAAGAGGTCGTTGGTAATAAAAAATCGTTAAAGTAAAAGGTCGCTGGAGTCGGTAGTCACGTTTACCTAACGGTTATATAGAAGGTATAAGCATAACAAGCGGCCCAGCTTCCAGCATCCACATTCTTCCATCTACCATCTGCCATTTCACGCCGCCAAATACAAGACTCACTCTATATTCCTGCGGCTCCAATATGACAGACGGCCTTGATGTGCTCTCTGAAGCTAGCCGCCTTCGCCTAGGTATCCCATGCTCGCTTGCCGGCGGAAGTCCTTGCCTTGGTGGCTCACACCGCGTCTTCAAAGTTGTCTTTGAAGACTCCGTACAATGGGCTGCCCGAGTCAGCAACGATCCCAATAATTGGAAAAACGAACTTCGAGCCTTTGGGCAATTCCAACACATCAAAAAGCATCGTCCAGAGATCAAAGCACCAGAACTTTTCGTTGAAGCAGAGCATCCTGTGCTATATTCGGAATGGGTCAGCGGCAAGCCGCTAGAAATTTGGAATTCTCAAATTCCTTTAGACGTCAAAGACTTTTGGATGATCTTGCGGAATTCCTGTTGCAACTATGGACTACTCCTGTTCCTTCCGCCCTTGCTCAAGAGAAAAGCTGTCTGTACTCTCTCTGGCTCACTGAAAGCCTGGATCGAGGACTTCGGCAAACTCTCAGAGGTACTGCTAGATGGGGCAATGCTATTGACTATCTGATAATGCGGTCCATGATCCCAGATTATGCGGCCGAGTTTGATAAATACACTGGCATCGGCTTTACCCATGGGGATCTAAACGCTCATAACATCATGAAAAGTGATGAATTCCACCTGACAGGGTAAGCACAGTGCACCGTTTTCTTATACTCTGTATAGTGCCTCTTTAACAGATGGACTCGATTATAGGGTCATTGACTGGGATTGGATGTCCGTGGCACCGCTGCCAGCGATTATACATCACCCTTGGTTCATAGCCGATATTCCTGGATGGAATAACGATGGTGTAGCAGAGGGCGAAAGCTTCGCTATGGATCGCCTTTACCTCGAGAAGTCAATCAGGAAGAAAGAGATTTCGCAGCATCTGCCTCTTACTCTTTCGACGTTGCTCAGTGACTCTGGGAAGAGACTATTTTTCCAATCAGCCTTTCATTTCAAAGATATTCATGCGGAGTTCGTCAGAATGCACTGTCCATGGACAGAAAAGAACATCAGGGCTGCAATGTCACAGTTAGATACTGTGCTTCGTTTGTATCCTGAGTTGGGAGGTGAAGAAGGAGTGCAGGAAGTCAAAGACCTGCTGCGGAGGAACTGCGAAGAAAAGCGTTGACGAGACAGAAGGGGAGGGAGCGAGCAGTGCAAAGTCAGAAGCGGGCTCGAACTGTTTGCAGTGGATTTGCAATCTTTTGCGTCTGGGGGTCATACTTTGCACCCACTGTAGGTCTCCTGGCCAGTTTTGCGAGGAAGGATATCCTCGAGTAACGAAAAGTGGTAGGACGAGCGATTAAGAACAGCTCCCGGACCTTTCAGGTGCCCTTCCTTTTTTGGATGGCCAGTTATATACTGGTTGTAATGGCTTCTTTTCTTCCCTATGTGTAGACCTATTTCGGGTCTCAACTGACAAAAATATGGCTGCTTGAATAGCAGCCATATAGTTTTTCTCTTCGTTACATAGCTCAACCTAGACATGACCAGCTCCAATTATGCTAAACCAAGTTACCTAAAAAGTTGATGCCTTAATCAGTTGGCACCAACTCGGAATGGTGGGGAGGTTTCATTTGGTGCAACGCCCGACCTCGCAGTACTTACGAAAGAAATGCGCTTACTATATTAAGACTAGCGGGGGTGTCAGCCGTCATTCCCCAGTAACAAACCATTATACTAACTGATTAAATCTCTATTGCATCGTTATGGAGCAACCATCTGATCGTCCTAAACCGAAAAGACGTCGACCTCCAAAATACACCACTGTTGAAGAAAGAAAAGCGGCGCAGAGTGCCCGAGAGCGGGAGAAGCGCCAGGCTGCACGCGCTGCACAACCCCTGAAATTTGTTCACTATCATTCCCCGTCGGTGCCTCGGTCCACTGGCATTAACGAATCTCCACTAAGCTACTTTCCTCCAGGAGAACTCTCTATCACCACCGAGGTTGAGCGACAAGCCCCATCTCTCAGCCCTGGCCTTGCGTCATGGGAACCGTCTACTCTGGAATTCCTGCCCGTGGATGATGAGCTATCGCTAAAATCCATGCCTGATGTGAGCAATGAGCCTGCTACACACACCACGCCCGAAACTGCACCAAGTGAGATCAACCCAGCCGGCCCCATACCAGAGACGGCTGAAAGCCTCATCCAAGAGCCTGCTACACACACCCCGCCCGAAACCACACCAAGTGAGATCAGCCCAGCCGGCCCTATACCGGAGACAGCCGAAAGCCCCTTCAAGCGACCGAAACAGGCGTGAAGTCAGTACCCGATCGATCAGAGCTTCTTGCGGCCAAGTCTGCCGATCTTATCCATGACCTCGCCCGGCTTCTCACTGATCAGCTCCAGCTACACCATGACTGCTGTCCTACAAGCGAAGAAGACGAGGTAATTGCCAAGGCCGCTTATCCTATCCCACGGGATCCCATCGATCGTCATTCAGTCCCGTCGTTCAGTCCACCTTTAGGTCATCATCTCACACCTAATGTAAGGGGTCTCCTCACACAGCTGGAACGTACTATAAATGCGACGCTGAAAAGGGACCATCTAACAACGCTCAACCACACCTTGAATGAGAAACTAGGGCGTATCGCCGGCCCTGCAGTCACGGCGAACATCGACTGCCCAAAGCTTCTTGCCAGGCTAGCTGACAACTTTGAGTTCGTCAACAGTTACGAGTATCGTGCGGGAGTTGAGCGGATCCCCGATGACTCCGAGTTCAACATCGGCTGCCCATGCAGTGGCAATGAGAATGAGTGCGATCCTTCTATATGTGACTGTCTCAACATGGAAGAGGATTCAGATGATAGGATTGTGCCATATCAAACCAGCGAAAGCAATGCTAACCTGATTGTTGCGACCGAGGACTTCCTCAGACGCAAAGCCATCATCTACGAGTGCAACTCACGTTGCGGCTGCAGTGGTGATCGATGCTGGAATCACGTCGTTCAACAGGGAAGGTCTATCAGGTTGGAGATATTCAACACTGGCCCTAGGGGGTTGGGTATGTTCAAATTCACCTCGGCCCCTCGCTCTACTAATTAGGATTGTTATCAGGTCTCCGATCTCCCGACTTCTTTCACCGAGGACAATACATTGACCTTTATCTCGGCGAAGTGATCACTAAAGCTGAAGCTGATGAACGCGAGAACCTCGCCGAAGGCTCACATACGCAATCCTATCTTTTCTCTCTGGACCGGAACGTAAAGGACGACGAGGACGAAGACCGAAACATGAAAGTCGTCGACGCCCGCGAGTTCGGCTCCGCAACCCGTTTCATCAATCACTCTTGCAACCCTAATTGCAAGATCGTGCCTGTGTCCACCACCAATCACGCCGATGAATACCTGTACAATCTTGCATTTTTCGCAAACCGGGATATCGCACCCGGCACTGAGTTGACCTTCGACTACACCCAAGGAGAGGAACACACAACTCCCGCAGAAGTTGACCCTGACGCGGTGCCTTGCCTATGTGGTGAAGCCAACTGCCGCGGACAGTTGTGGCCGAACAAGCGCAAAGGCCAGGGATCCAAACCGTAGAGCATGCCTTTGCCGCTTTGTTCGCCGAGCTACCCCCGGCAACTGTTGATTGTCTTCTCCCCTGCATTCAAGGGCTCCTTGACAACCGGCTAACTAATATGCTAACATCTTTGTCTACCATTTTCCCCCACCTTAGCATTTGCAAATAGCCTATTTTTTTTCTTGTTTTGCAACGATCACGACCATCACGAAAGTGTATGCAGTCATCTGACCATGCTGTTTCTGGGTGTTTCCAGTCGACTTGGCATCTTGGTTCTTCCGTCCAGACGCCAGCGCTAGAATCACATGAGCAACAGGAGAAACAGAGGCTGATTTGAAAAGAGTAGGTACGAAATCAGCCATTCCAAGTATCAGCCCGTAAACCCATACTGAACTCAGGACATATGAATAAAATGATCGCTATGGAGTGCACCCTCCGTTTCTCTCTCTCTCTCTCTCTCCCTCTCACTCTCCCGTCCTCATTTCTGCATCCTCCCTCACCTATGTTTCAATTGATAATGCTGTTCTTGCCGGCCACTTGGTAGGCATGCTTGTCAACCTTTGCTGAATTCCTCTTTCCCCGCCTTATTTTCGTCATTGGCTAATACCCATCGACCTCGATTCATGGCCACTATGCCTTGCAGTTCGTCATCTTTCTCGAGTTCAACACATCTGAATTGGCGGAGAAGACCTGTTTGTCGCATTATTTGGTCACGTAGCAGGTGGCCTGCGCTTGTAGACATGATCGTGCCATAGCCGGTCTCCACCTCAACCTCGTCCTTGTCCGATCTTGCCGCCGAATATCTCTGTACAGTGGACATTGTAGTAAAATGTGCTTCGGCGTTTGGCTCTCCCCGCACCTGCATCTGCCCGAATCGGCAGCTTCAATCTTGAACAATAAGTGTCGAATACCGGTCCTCATAGTGCGCATCTGAATTAGGATTTCGCACTGCGGTTTCGACTCACCAACACCCCTGCCACCTCCAAAACTACATCCACATTGATCTTTCGGGAAACCTCGCCGTGTTCTGTGTAACATAGGTATCTGGACGACATCTTCGTCTTCTCCAAAGCCGCGACTCGCATACGAAGCACATCCCTCTCGTCCTCGATCACATGCGCCAATACGAAGTCTACGCCAAAACGTCAAAGTGCACGTTCCACTACCAAAAAAGCGTCGAATCTCCCGCTTGAATATATCGTCAGCGGCTCTGGCGTGACGATGGATTCCGAACCTATGGTTCCTTGGATTTGGCAACTTCACGCCGTTATATCTACAACCTAACTTCTCAACATCGTTGGCCCCCTCACCGATCTCACAAATGGAGCAATAATTGCAAGGAATCAGTGAGAGACAGTCTCCTTTGAGCATTAATTAAGTATATATTTGTCAAACTCCCCGCGCCCCGAGCGACATTGGCATGTCACTGTTCACGCAGATCGTTTGTAAAGGTGAGTTTGAGTCTATAACAACACCACCCAGAGCCCATCATCTGTTTTCTCTCGGCAGCAGAACATGCGTGATCGCATAAACTCGGGTACTACTGCCTCGCTGGGCTGATAAACAGCATATTGAGGGCTTGATGCCTTTTCCTGTTTTTTGGCTCTCGGGGTGTCCGAAATCAGTCAGTTAGGAGTGTAGACATCAGAAGCGACATTTACGCAGTTTCGAACTTCATTTTGCATTCATCTGGGCCATATTTGGAGTCGCTCTAACCCAATTAACTACTTGACTACACTTCGCAATCGAAAGAAGTTTCTGTTGGTCTGAATTATCAAGGAATTTCTTGGCTTATGTTACAGTTGAGCGCCCCTCGTCCCTCGAAATGACAATCTCACACTCGCAATTAGGTTCTCGCCGTGGCTTGCTGTTCAAACAATTTCTTCATGGTATGTGTTTGTGGAAAGACTGGATGGTAGTTCACGTTAAAGCGAGAGAGAAAGGTCTTCAATATTCCGCACCCACTTCTCTAATATTATCCATCAATTCCTTCTATACTATGACTACTTTCGCCAGAAGCCCGCTCAGCTTGGCTCTCCTTCCTTATCATCAAAGTCGTCGAGCACCAGAGGAGGCCGAAGATAGGAATCATGCCACACAGCCATGTGAGCCAACTCAAACTGGTCATACGTATCCCGCCAGCTTCGATATTCTCGTCAAATGTTACAGTAGCCTTCCTGCGTCAGAGACCTAATGCATTCACTTTAGCTTTTCCTGACACAATGGGCCGTAAACCGGAAGTACCGTAGATGTGAGTTGGGCGCTGTGCAACCGATAGGAAGCACCTGATGATCCCGTGACCGTGAACAGTCGCGTCCTCAACCTTACAAGGGGGGGGCACACGCGTCAAACATTGCCAACTCCAAGGTACAACGGCATTTCATACTGAACCATATTTTTCTTGAGGGCAATATATCATCCTCCTGCCTAGAATATAGGTACAGCCCCGTGGCCCCTGTTTAGCAGGAAATCCTGACCGGAGCTCACATCCAAACGGCGTGATATGAGAGCTTTCCGACCGATCCTCAGGAGGGGGTTCTCCTCGCTCCACCAGAAGCCATTCACCCTTCCTCCTCCAAAGCTTATTTCATCATCCAAATTGGTCGACGAGGAACGCGTGCCGTGGTACGGGCACAACAGATTCTACCCCGCAAAACCTGGAGATGTTCTGGCCGATTGCTTTCAGATCTTGGTCAAGATTGGCTATGGTAGCTCTTCAACAGCATGGCTTGCGCGTGATCTCCGGCAGTATGTTAATTCTATGATCTCATCACCGAACATTGCGCTAAACAGTGTCAGTGACTCTAGTGATGGCGAGGTTGTGGTAACATTAAAAATCACCAACAGCGACGGTGCTGTATCTGAGCAAGAGCTCGAAATAGAGGAGCATATCGCCAAGTCCGGCTCGTCACATGGTGGGCGTGCACTGCTACGAACGAACTTGGAGTACTTTCAAGTGGAAGGCCCACAGGGCAAACATCTATGTCTAGCATACCCACCTATGAGGGAGTCCCTCTGGCGTTTTCAGAGACGGTTTGAGAATTCGGTTGTGCCCTTTCCCCTTCTTAAAGTGTATCTGGTTATCTTGTTGGAAGCCTTGGACTGCCTCCACACAGCTTGCGGCGTTGTTCATTCAGGTGAGTAATCGGTCCCGAGGTAAACAAGTTCTAACTCTGCTACCTGGCTTACCATACGCAGATCTGAAGCTCGAAAATATTATGATGCCCTTCGAAGACGGCGAGGTGCTGTCTAACTTCCTGAATCAGCATTTAGAACAGCCGGCCGAGTACAAAATCGATGCTACTGGTCGACACGTTTATCGTCACAACAGTGATTTTGGCGATCTCAGACGTTTGTGGATGAATATGGTCCCACATATTGTTGATTTTGGGTCGTCTCTACAACTCCATGGTGAGACTGGACGGGGTCTCTATCCAATTCAATCAAATCAGTATCGTGCACCAGAGGTCACGCTTGGGTTTCCCTGGAACAGAAGCGCGGATATCTGGAATCTTGGAACTTTGGTGCGTTCATGACTCATTGATTTCACTTTGCGAGGAGAGAAAGTTCTAAAACGGGTTAGATCTGGGACATGGCCGAAGGGACAGAGCTTTTCCAGCAAGCTCAAGATCCCACTGGAAACTATAATGCCAAGGCGCATCTTGCGGAAATGATCGCACTACTTGGGCCGCCTCCTCCAAATCTCATCAGTGCATCTCACTCCACACTGGTATTGAAATGGCCACAGAAAATACAGCTCTACGGTGGCGAACTTTGTGAGAATGCAATGGAAATGTTCCACGGTCCATTTTTCGACGATGACGGTACGTGGAGTTGTTGTTTCAACCCTACCTTGACTGGCTTTTGCTGATATGTGCCAAACAGGCAATTTCCTGCATCAACAGCTAATCCCCGATCGAAAGATCGAAGATACACTACCACTTCTGGAAAAGAAAGACAGATACGAACTCTTATCGTTCGCAAGGAAGATGCTTACCTGGGACCCAGAAGAAAGGCCAACTGCTCGTGAGCTCCTAGAACATTCATTCCTCAAACTGCAATAGCGACGAACGTAAGCATTTGCTGAAACTCAGCTCACTCTGCGCTCGTGAGTCGTGCGGTCGATACTCTCCAGAAATCTCTACTCAATGTATCTGTCATATTTCATATGTCTCGGTGACATCCAGTTCCTTTGCGAGGACAACGACGTGGATCCCGCCTTCTTCTCCTTCCCCGACCTCCCGCATGCTGCACCTGCATAATGAGCTCAACATCTTGATCAGGATACAAGACACCGAAGATTTGCGGTATTGGTACACGGAAAACCCCACCCACGCCTACGAGTACCTAATTGAGAAACAGCAGGCTTTCAGGTCTCAATGCGTGCAAATGGGGTACCTTTGTGAGGACATCACGACCCTTTGGAGGACTTGGAGGGCAGTCTCGGTGACATCCAGTTCCTACTCCATGGGAAAGGGGGGCATCGAGGTCCCCCTCTTTGTAATTACCGATTACTATGGTGTAATTTACCAAATTAACTATGGTGTTACCGTATCATTACGACTTCTAAGCTCCCTTTCTTTTCAAGGATTTTCAGGGATTCCATTTCCATCCTTGGGTCAGAAGGTAGGAGGGTCCGATTCCACCTCTACTCTCCCGGGGATTCCATTTCCACTTTGCCGTAGGAGGGTACCATTCTATGCCCACTCTGCCGTAGGTTGTCGGTTCCATTTCCCTTCTCCATCCAGCTTCCTCTGCTCATGTTCTGAACTAGAGGAGTTCTGCTGCAGGGTGTTTATTCAGCCAGCGTAGATTTCGAGTAATTGAACCAGTCTAGGTCATGCTTGTGTGATTGGAATCCGGGAACTGCAATTATATGGGGAGGGTATGTGAGTGAATATATATGTGGCGCTTCATACTTTACAAAGTATCTCTGTTCTCGACTTCCATTCCAGGTCCGGTTTAATCATTTCCAGATGTATTGCAGTTTATTGTAGGCAGCTGCAATCATCTTCTGTTACTTCGAAGTCAATTGACCAAGTATTGGTTATTGTTTGTGTGACTGGAACCTGGTGAATTGGAAGGATGTTGTCGTGGTGCGGCAGTGAACACTTCTCATGTCGACGGCATTCCCTGTATACAATTTTATTTATCCTGGAAGTGTAGTTACTAGTATTGAGAGCATGGGTACTATTCAAGTTGATGTCTATCTGATATGGGTGCATGTTCATGCTCGAAGTGAGTGAACGATACGAATTCTGAGTGTATGAGGTTTACAGGAGATATGGGATTGAGCAAGGTCAATTAAATTGGCGATGCATTTGAAAAACACTTCTTCCATCGAAGCAAGCAGAGGAATGCATGGTCAGAGGGCATACCGACTGCGTGGTAAGAATCCATCGCTAAAGCCCTAATTCGCGGATCGAGTTGAAAAACTTTCTCCCATCGAACCAGGCAGAGGAATGCATGGTCGGAGGGCATACCGAGTGCGTGGTTAGGATTCACGGTGCAGGAGATTTTCCCGCGATCCACTCGAATTGACTTTTCCTCTGTCGAATCAAGCAGAAGAATGCATGGTCGGAAGCTTACCGAGACTCGAATTGACTTTTCTTCCGCCCACCGGGGTGGGTACCCCAGAAAATGGTCTGCGCCAGGTACATCATCGAAGGGTCTGTGCCGAGCTGACCCACTGACTGTTCCAGTAAAACATTGTACTGGGTTGATCTGTGTATGTAAAGCAGTGAATTGTACTGTGTATGGGACAATCCGAGAATATCAAGCAGAACTGAGGACTATGTAACAGACAGAAAGGTCAGCATTGCTAGTGCTCGTCGAAATGGGAGAGGTGAGGTGTTGCGGGGAAAATTCGACAAAGCGGTCAACCAAAAGGGGAGCCAAAGGCCGGCAGAAACCTCGCAGAGAATTCCATCGTCAATTGTTTTGGTGTGAACATCCAGCGACACAACGTCCCCACGGGTGTTACCACTCGGTATTACACTCTAGTTTGAACAGCATGGAGTGAAATCAAAACACTACGCGACTGAAACACCGCGACGCGCCAGGAAGTCGCGTTCTCGCGTTCATCTGGGATGTAGCTCAAGTAATTAGGGCTAAATCAAGGGACATTTAAACTCGCATCGACCCTGCCCTCGAGTCTGGATAATTACACCACTTCATACACCTCAATTGACACCCTTTCGTGAAATCATCATCTACATTGACGTATATCCTTATACTCAACACCATCGACTTTGAAAACCAGTATTTCATCAAGCACGCCGAGTACGTATTCCCGATCCAAGCCCCATTGTGATCTATACCAAACAAACTATTAGGTACCCCGTCGTTGTCTGCAAACGCTGTCAAGTCGGCGTCAGGCCCAGTACGATCCCCGCGCACCTGAAAGGTCCACACCACAACATCCCATTTCCCCAAGCAAAACAGATCAGTGCTACCGTCCACCTTTGGAATGGAGTGGGGGACTGTGAGAGTTGGGAAGTGCCACGACGATTGCTCGAGCCCATTCCCGGCATTGTGGTCCATACCGATGGCTTCCTATGCCGCTTGGACCCCGAATGCAGCTGGGTGGTCTGCAACGACAAGGTGATGAAAACTCATTGGCGTGCAGACCATGGTCGGGTTGCGCCTAGTGCCAGAGGTCGTCCCCGCAAGGATTCCGAAAGCACTCGCTTCTGGGAGGCAAACACCGCCAGGGCTGCCTACCAGCAGGTGGTATCTCATGGCGTTGGCAGCCATTACGTCCTGATCGAGAACTATGAGCTTCCCGATCCCGCCGAGGAGGTGACTCGTGAGGCTGGTCAGCACCACGCCGGGTTGAACGCCCTCCGAACGCTGTACCAGCAGCACAAGGAGCCCGTCACCACCACCGAAGCCGGCCAGTGGGATGAAACCAACTCCTTCCTCCGTTATGCCAAGTGGGACCGCTACCTGGAGGGTTTAGAACCCAGCGAGTACCGGCTGAGCATTCAGGAACCCCTCGAGCACGACCAGAGCGACGACGCCTTGGCCACTGCCGCCATCTGGAAATCCATGGCGGAGGTTGCACGAACCGGCCAGGAGCTGACCAACACGCTCGGCTATGAGCTTCTCATCGTCGCTGCCAAGGTCTCGCGAGACACTGACCCCCACAGGCCACTCAAGGCATACATGAACCAGGAGAACATTGCCACGCATTGCCTTCCATGGCAGCAAATCTTGATGTTCTTTGCTCGAACCCAGGTTGCACACTCCTGGCGCAGCCCTCGCTACTCCTTCAACGAGCACCAGCAGGCTGCATGGAGCATACTGTGGAGGGAAGCTCGTGCGATGTTACGATGATGCCAGGTCCTCAATGATAGAAGAGTGCATTTGAACTAGAATATTGAAGACAGAGAGGGAAGGAGAAGAAGGAAGAAGGGAAGTGAGAGATGGGGCCTTGATATAGATCCTCACGTCATGTGTTCTCATCCCTCCGTCTGGTTCAATGCACCTTCAAAAGCAAACAACAAAAGTAATAATAGAAAGCAAACCTGTCACACGTGACATTGCGGTTGCTCGTGCCGGCCAGTTCCCCTCGACGCCCGAACCCGGGGAGAGCAAATTCCAGCTCACCGGTCTCAATGAGGCATGTCTGAACTTTTGCCTGTCCCTGCTCAGTCAGAACTGTGACGTGAATGAGTACGGGTGCGCGCTCGTTTGCGCACTGGCCGTGCTGGGTCGAGGCGAAGTCGCGTGGCTCACCGCCGACAGCTACCCACCCATCCTGTCCCGCGTCATCAAAGTGGCCAGGTTCATGGTCGTCCTCAAGGCCCTGAGCATGGATTCACGGGCTGGCGAGATAGGGAGGCAGCTCGAGCTGAACAGTTTGGGTGCTACGCCAACCGGTCCGCCTGCCATCAGCCACAATCTATGGCTACCAAGCGATGTGCTCGCCGTGCCCAGCATTGCCGAGCTCGAGTCTGTCTCACACGATTCCTTCTCAGACTGGCTTGGTCGGCTGGTCGATCAGTTCATGGTGCGCGAGTCTCGCGGGCCGATGAAATGGATGTTGGGTTTGCGCGCGGTGGGGTTGAAAATCCATTACAACACCACCACTCCCGGCTACCTTGGCTGGATGGGCATCGATCGGTTATGCTACAAGAAGGTGACCTTCACGGTGGGCGAATTCACCGGCTTTGTACATGTGTTGGTGAATGACGCCAGGCAGATCTTGATGGATGACCTCATGCTTGGCCACAAGACCGAGGTCCCCAAGATTCCATGGGACTTTTTCTATGACGATCCCACCAACGTTGGTGCCGGCTGGAGCTTTCTCCAAGACCCCCGAACGCCGTGGCCTGTCGTTGGAGAGCAGTGGATGTTTGAGCAGATCGCCAACAACCCCGACGTTGACCGGGAGTTCTTCCGAGATGGGAAACCGCGGATGGCCAAGATTGACTGTTACATGAAACAGTTAGTCGCCTTCCGCCGCAAGCTGTCCGTGCTGGTGCACATCTGCAGCGGCCAGCCCGCTCGTGCGCCTGAACTGCTCTCCATCAGGCACCGCAACACCGACGCTGGCGGCGTTCGCAACGTCTTTATTGAGGATGGCCTGGTGGCCATGGCCACCTCCTACCACAAGGGCTTCCATGCCACCAATGACGCCAAGATCATTCACCGTTACCTACCACGGGAGATCGGTGAGTTGGTGGTGTGGTATCTGTGGTTGGTGTTGCCTTTTGTCCACGCCTTGGAGCTGTATCAGCGCCATGAGAGGGAACAACCGGTTAACCATAAAGTGTAAGTGCAGTCGTGAGGGTGAATTGTTTGCGATCCAGGGCTAACCGCGACAACAGACGCAAACGCGAGGCGTACATGTGGCACCCCGACCCCCATTCTGATAAGCCGTGGTCTTCTGAGCGCTTGCGTGAGACCCTCAAGGAGGAGACCAAGGTCATCCTGCACGCCGAGCTCAATCTTATGGCCTACCGCGACATTGCGATTGGCCTCAGTCGACGATTTCTGAGGTCCACGCACCAGTTTACGCACAACGTGCACGATGAGTCCCGCGCCGAGGTGCTGGATGATGACTTCGACGAGCGTGAGATGGGGCCTGAGGAATGGAGCGGCCACATCGCCGATTTACAAGCTGCCCATTCCTCCCACGTCGCTGGCATGGTGTATGGACGCCTTATTACCGAGCAGCCCGGCGCCACGGCAGAGAAACGCCAGCATTTCCGTATCTGCAGCACGGATTGGCATCGCTTTTTGGGCTTTCCCTCTGTCAAGGCCGAGCTGCTCAACCCCTATCGCCGCCACGAGCTTTCTCCTTGGCAGAAGGAGGCCCAGGAGAGCCGCACGGCGCGTCGGTGGGACCTGCGGAATACGCCCCTGGAGTATACAGACATGACAGTAAAGATCAGACCTGTAAGATTAGCGCTTTATAATTGTTTAAGGTACAGAAGCACAATTCCTGCTAAGACAACAGACTCCCCGGAGTATACAAGTACGACGGCAAAGATCAGACTTGTAAGATTAGCGCTTTATAATTGTTTAAGGTAGCCAAAAGCAAATCAATTTCTGCTAAGGGAATGTGTTTGATGACCCAGTCTAATCCCCTAAGCGTTGTGAATGTACCTCTAAGGCCATCACAAGCCGATATAGTGTCATGGCCAGGCCAACCAGCGCACGACAGAGCTGTATAAGTCCAGATTTGATCATTGCAAGCCAACATAGTGCCTTGATGATAGGGACCGCTGGACGAGACGCCGCGAAGTACAGTTTTGATAGTCCTAAGCCAATATATTGACTTGGCAATGCCAACCAGCCTACGATGGAGCCGTCTAAGTCAGGATTTGATCATTGCATGCCAAGATAATGACTTTGATGAGCTGGTCAGTGCAAGTGTGCGCAGTGGATGTACCTCTCCGGTCATTGAAAGGCAATTTATTGAGTTGGTTATGCCAACCAGTGCATGACAGAGGTGTATAAGTCCAGATTTCATCATTGCAAGCTAAAGTACTAGCAGTAATGAGCCAACCCAGTGCACAAGAGACATGTAGATGTGCGTCTAAGGCCATTGCAATGCAATATAGTGACTTGGCTAAGTCCACAGGTACAAAAAAACCTGTAGAAGCTAAGATTTGACCATTGCAAGCTAAGAGAATGACTTGGATAAGCTGGGCATAGCAAGAGAGACCTGTAGAACTACGGTTCGTACCATTGCAAGCTAAGATAACCACTTTGATGGGCTGTTCAGTGCAAGAGAGACATGTAGATGTCCGCATTCGACCAATGCAAGTCAAGAGAGTGACTCTAACGAGCTAGCCAGCGCAAGATATACCTGTAAACGTGTAGACTTGATCATTGAAAGCTAAGAGAATGACTTGTAGGAGCAGAACAGTACGAGAGACAGCCCTGGATGTGTAGTTTCAACCAATGGAAGTCGGGAGAATGAAGTGCATGAGCTAAGCAGGCCTTGGAATAGTGGATAAGTGAAATCCATGAGCAGTCAAGAGCTGCTTCGGTCATTGCAAGTCAAGAGAATGCCTTTGCGAGCTAGCCAGTGCAAGACCGCGCAGTGCATGTGCGGCTTCGACCAGCGTAAGTATATACAGCGCTATGTAGGCCATGGCAAGTGCAGTTTCAGTCATTCCCAGTTAAGATAGTGACTTGGGTGAGCCAACCAGTGGCTGGTAACGCAGTGCATGTGCTGCTTTGACTAGTGAAAGTATATCAAGTGGCGGGCAGGCCATTGGAAGTGCATATATACAGGATAATGTCTGACAAGTCTTGGCTTTCCCTTTCCGTTTTAGTGCTCACCCCAAGCCGCTTTTTGCTCACTGAGTAAAACTGAGCACACCCCTGAGTATTATATAAGCATTGTTTTCGCTCACTGAGCATCACCTGACCCTTATGTAAGCCAGATGATCCGTCACTGAGCAATCCGATCCCACTCACTGAGCGTGATCTGAGCGCTCTGATTTGCTCACTGAGCACCCCGATCCCACTCACTGAGCGTGACCTGAGCGCTCTGATTTGCTCACTGAGCACCCCGATCCCACTCACTGAGCGTGACCTGACCGCTCTGTCTTGCTCACTGAGCGCGACCTGAGCGAAGCGGAAGAACTAAGTCAGCAGCTCTCCTCAATAAAATGCACCGCGCTAGCCTCATCCAATGCACTTTTTGCCGCTTGCTCCTAGGAATACGACTTCAACTATAGCGACCTGAACATTTGCAAAACCATTCTAGACGTATAGGCCATGTCTACTGGATGGTCTAGCCTCCCATAATGGCATTCGCGACCCCTCATTTGCCCGACATATTCTAACTACTACAAATAAAACACCTCAGAAGCCTGGCAGGTATTCCTAGGAGCTTCCAGAACCTTTGTGCCGCCACAATGTGATTGGTGAGACAGGATAGATCCTAGGAGCTCGAGTGCTGGTACCCATTCGCGAGAACTGGTGCCGCTAATGCTGAGAGTCAAAGTATATAAAGAAACACCGATCCCTCCTCATGGAAGGCCTCATAAAATCTGCTCATAAATTTAGCAACTTCAGTGATCCAGGTCTGTCTCTTTTCAACCCCTCAGCCAGAGTAAAAGCCTAACTATTATGCAGATAGTCTGATGCCGCAAAGAAAACCGACAACCTGATCGATATCCAATATTTCACAACCGATGAGAGTTGCAATGCCGTTTCCTGCGTATGCCCGAGCTCTGAGTTCGTTATATATGGTTGAGAGCCAAACGGGGAGATGTACGTGATGCACATTCTTCTCAATCTTGCTAGACATCGACATAGACCAATGGCAGCGAGACAACTGAACCTTTCACAAAATTGGCCTAAACTGATACTTATTTAGACGAAATTCATACGTCACAATACTACTACTTCGGAAACTGGGAAGGTCCCAAGTAGAGTACTACACCTGGAAGAGAAAGTTTGAAGATGCCATGAATACGCACAAAAATGAGCCCTCGCTTCTTCCGTTTCTAATGAGTAAGTGTCTGATCTGACTATCGGCCATGCTACGATAATCAGCCTCGCTTGCCAGTCTTCAGTCTGTATCATTTCACTCTGACTTATAGGCATCTTCTTGACTCTGGCCCTTACGCCCTTACTCGTCCGACCATGCTTCTTCCGGCAGTAGGACTTAAAAGCTTTCAGTCGAGTCATGATATTTGAAAAAACTAATCTATCGGAGCGAAGACGCGCATCCAGCAAAGCAAACATCAACTGTATAGCTTTCTACACTCAATGCTTATGCGTACAATATGATCCTCAATTTCTTCAAGACAATCCGCTCCATTGGGTCTCCGCTTTCGCTGCCATGAAGCGCACTTGATAATGACCGACAAAAAGTGACACAGAAATTCTGTGGAAATTTCAACCTATTCGGACTTGATAACCGAAAGGCCGTATTCTACATTATGCCCTCGGCGTTCCAGGCTCCATATTGCAGATCTGGATTACAGTTTTTATTTATCTTATTATATTGTTCATGTTTGCCAGGTCGATACGGTTGGATTACCATATGACAGGTTTAGAATGTTGTGATTTGAGTGAGGCATTTGCAGATTAGGACCCAACCCGCTTAATTATGTACTATCTATAGGAATGAATGAGCTCATTGAAAACCAATTGGACTTCATCTTGTATCCTTACGGTGGATATATGGACAAGGCCCGACAACCTACTCCCATATACTTGTATTATCTCTGGAACACATTAAATCTTAGACAATCAAAATTCACAGAAACTGCAATTACGCCTCGAGACTCAATTAATCAATAGCCGGGCCATTTCGGTCATCAGCTTAGTAGGTGATGTTCTGGGCCCGTATTCGATACAACCGCTTGTTATTTACCGCCGTAAGGTAATTACAGCGGCTCTGTCCAACCTGCACAGCCACCGCTTTAAGACAGATAAGCCACAATACTTAAAACACCTGTAACCTGAGAGTTACATGAAACAGGTATGATCCTGTATGATACTATTATCGTATGGTGCCGTAGCGGGCTCTTCGGCAGCGGATTCTTCGACAGCGGATTCTTCGACAGCAGGCTCTTCAGTAGCATATTCCTCAAATTCAAGGGTCGGTTCCTGGGAGCAAGCGATGACCCATTTGCCTGTGTGACGGTTCATGGATGCTTGGGTTTTACCACTACGCCATCTGGCCAAAAAGGCACAATGTTTGGTCAGCGACCAAACAGCCAAGCTACTATATATGCTCGATCTCTGACAGCCTGTTCATGAGCTCCTGGAAGCACCCTTGGTTTGTTCCTAGGAATGATCATAGCCCATGAAGCGCGTTCAGTGGAAGCAGGGTTGGAAACTTGGCTGCACATCGTGCGTATTACTCCTAGGACGAATTGCATGCATTCTGGGGCATGTGCATCAACCTGGTGATCCTGGGAGCGCTGTATGCTCCCTTCTCTACAAGACTGGCTGTTGTTAGGACTATTCCATCGGACACATCGGACAGCAGTTCCAAAGATGAGCTATAAGTACTGGTTGAATTTCCATAAAATATCAGGTTATCAGAACCGGAGAAAAACCACCATCACAACAAGTCGGCTTTCCTTTTGCTCTCGCTGAGTCCTCAAGCTTATTCTACACTCTTTTTCAATATTGAGACATCGAAATGTTTCTCCAGGCTCTCGATTCAGCGGGCGAAAGACACGGGTCGCAACGCAAATCCACTAGTTCTGCCAATAACTCTTCCGAGAGTCTGACTTCTATAACAGGTATAAATGTGCTGGTAAGGTCAAAGTCCTTCACCAGAAGTACGTCGACCTATGGATCGAGTGAGTGGCCGCGAAATGCTATTTCAGCTTCCCTGTTTGTTGACTTACAAGGTTTCTTGATGTAGGCGGGATGGCGCTACAAAGCTATGAGCTGGAGAAGGAATCTGCCGCCCTAACACTGTTCTGATCAAAAGATTTATCTGGTGGTACACGCTTTCTACAAGAGGCCGGCTTCAACCTGATAGAAGGCCCACGGTGACCACTACTTTGACTGTGCTACGAGGTTTTCAGGGGCTTTGTGACAGCAACGGGAAGCGCGATTGCTGCAAAGGACTGTTCGGAAACTTACAGGGTCAGTATAGTCCATTTTGCCAAGGCTTTTGATGTTGAAGCCCGCCTTCTCATAGTGGATCAGATTTGATCTGTAGTTATGGTCGCGGAACTTATAGGAGAGATTACTAATGAGGCAGGCACAAGACTTAATTTGCTTATTGTGTCTCTGCGAAAGTGGTGCTTTATTTACTGGCCATGATTCTTCTAACTATTGAGCAACGCTGAAAATCAAAGGACAAACTGGCTCAAAATTGCCACTACATTGTTGGGTGAATGGGCCAACTGATCTCATTCAAGTTTCCACCCTCAATTTGACACCCGCCGTTTTCCAGAAGTCACTTTGGTCCATGTGATTTTAGAAGACGGTTGTTTTAATAGAAGCTGCCCAAGGTGCATGGGTAACACGCCTCAGTTGACAAAATACACAGAGATAAAATCAGAACAAAAGCATGGCTAGCTTCTTCTCTGGTCAAGAATGTGACCAGGAAGCCGGAAAATATAATTTTTGGTAGGAAAATGCGGAGGGCTGGAATTACACAATTCATGTTAGTCTCGGGATTTGAGGTCACCACGGCCAACAATGGGCAGGAAGCCCTTGACGCGTGGAAGCACGATTCATTTAACAATTGACTGCATTCTCATGGATCAGGAAATGCCTGTTATGGACGGAAGTTCAGCGGCGCGAGAGATTCAGGCACTGGAAAAGACAAGGGAAGGTATACTCCTGTATCGCATATGATTTATCAAGCCGGACTGCCTACGGTAATAAGAAAGAACCCAACGAAATATTAGGTCAGCGGAGAAGAACCCCTACACTATAGTAGACAGAGAAATTGTGATCTTGCTTCAGAACACTCTGTCTTCGGCCAGAGTGCCCTTAGCTAGCGTAGGTCTGATTGGCTGAAATTGGTAGTCTTGATGTAGAGCTCCTTCTTAAACCTTAATAAGGGCTGTGGTTGATTAACGAGGGTTAAACTGCCCTAGGCAGTGTCAGTTTTGTGAACGAACTTTTAGTCTGATTTATTCAGATAATTCTCTCGCTGCTTACTGAGATACAATCGGAGTGCCATACTTAGTGCACTCTGAACTGCAATGACTCCTTCTTATGCTACTAGAGTCTAAATGCACACGGGGGACGTTCGGCCAAGTTTACCCGCGGCTAATTCTATTCTGATCCGCTATTTAGGCCAGGCGGGTAGCAGTCAACAGTAGACTTCTCCTGGGTATTTAGAGATCAATCTGCGGGGGTTTACGACCTCCGAGCAAATATTTCACATACGCTAAATTATCGCCAGCGGACAAAAATAGATCGTAAACTGCAATACCCTAGTATTCCGGTAGAGGCGGTCTTTTAGGTGTCGAGACGTCGAAGTAGCTAGTGCTTGACAGACCGCGGGGAATTTAAACGACCGCTGAAAGCTCCTTTGTGCTGTGTAAGTCGACAATAAACGCGAGCGATGATTGGTCAAATTGGGGACAGGATGGTGACGTACAATTAGTGCTGAGTAACCCCGGCAAAGTCTGCGAACAGATAATAGCAAAACTAGCATAGTGGGTGAAAAGTGAGGTTGCTTTACTTATTCAGCCGAATATGTTCACTTTGGCAGAGAGTGAGTGCATAAAAGAACCTAAATATTGAGACACGGACTTCATATTCTGACGGACACTTGAACGAACAGTCTTGAACGAACACTATCTTAAACTTCATAATCTGACTAACACTTGAACGAACACTGTCTTGAACGAACACTGTCTTGAACGAACAGTATATTGACCTTCATAATCTGACGGACACTTGAACGAACACTATCTTAAACTTCATAATCTGACTACCACTTGAACGAACACTGTCTTGAACGAACAATATCTTAAAACGAACATTATAACAGTATCATGAACGAACATTACCATGATTTGCTTTTAGTATTTAGTGGAGCCACTAATTAATCAAAGCCTTGTCTACAATTCGCTCGGCCTACAGGCTGGGGAAAGTCTTTATTACCACAGTTAAATAAACATAATTTGGCCCATGTTTCCATTGAGGACAAGACTAACACGATCCGCGCCTGCGTGTATTTTTGCCGTAGGGGGATTCTCTAACAGAAATCAAAGGTGTAAATGATATGGTCAAGCAGAAGATAAAGTTTTGGCTACTTATAGAATGGCCATTTTGAACAGGTTCTAGGTTGAGCCAACCTGATCTGAGCTAAACAGGTTTGAATTAAACAGCTTAAAGCTCGAGCAACTGAATGAATGTGTAGCCTCAAATCTACGTGATCTTATACTTTGACTATACTGGTTTGGATATCACGTAGGCGAGATTATATCTTGTCGTTCTGCGATGATTATTTGCCTCTTTCAGGTATCCTATGCCATTTAAAGGCGGTGTCAATTGCGCGGACACGGGGTGTTTGGACAATATTGACAGTTTTGAGATTTTGAATAGTTCTTGCCAGTTCCACAGACTGTGTAAAATGCCGTGTAAAAATTGAGGGCAGATCTTGGCTTCCTCGGCTCAGATTAAAGCCGAGTAATAGTCTCCAGCACCGCGAAGAGGTGTCTGTCATTTGCTGGAGGGCGGGCAAGAGAAATCTCATCGCAACCCGACCTGGTACTTGATCCAGGATTTGTGCATGGCCAGCGGTCTGCGTGTGGAACTGAATCCGACCTGAGCCGTAAAGGGACATAGCTCAGGATTTCGTACCTGGTACTTGATCCAGGATTTGTGCAAGACCAGCGGTCTGCGTATGGAACTGAATCCGACCTGAGCCGTAAAGGGACATAGCTCAGGATTTCTTACCTGGTACTTGGTCCAGGATTTGGGTTCGTACTACAATGGGTTTACCGTTTGCCATACCCTCGACCTCGATGGGTGGGCTCAGAGCAGAAGGCCACTAGTAGCCACATTCAAACGAGGGGCTAAAAGGAGAAGAGGAAACAACGGTGGAGGGCTTGCCTTTATGCTGGGCCCTATGGGGCCCTGTACATGCCAATAACGCAAAATGGGGCTTTAACCCCAGCGCTGGCGTCCAGCTCCCAATCGGCAGGTCCTAGAACTACGCATCAACGCGCAGTTAACTGAGAGCGCCGTTTTATCCGGAAATTTGTATTGTCATGACAAATGGGCTAACCAAACATGAACTACATGGCTTAAGCCACAATAATGATTCGTCGATGATGTGGCGCTGGGCTAAGCGAAGAGTGATTTGGGCTGTGTGATCCACGCTTGCTGGGGCTGGCCTCTTTTTCGACAACAAGGCCCGCTTTCGCAGGTACAACACTGTGACCCAAATAGTGCATTATGGCGAAGAAACAGCAGAAACGTAACTATACGGAATTTGTGTCATCTTGGGTAAGAATCGTGAACGAGTCTTCTGTTAGTCGTGTGTGAAATAACCATAGCAACGGTGGCAAGCAAAATCCCGATCACAATCGCTCGCTGAAGGTATCAAGAGTATCTCTCTTCGATGGAGGGTCCTAATATCCTTACTCTACGGGACTCCACAGTGATCGCTATTCTTGATATTTTTGGGATCTCTTATTTTTCTTTATTTACAATTCAGTGTCTACTCTTTCAATTCCCTGTGCCCTTTCAGGTTGATGGATAATACCAAGCACCTAGATGGGTTTCCGGCGCCGGCTGTTACTGTTTCTAAGCCTAAAAAGAAGAAGACTGTTATACTTGCGCCCAACGAAGGCAGTATTGCTTTAGAATTACCGCAGGTATCCATGTAGAAGGTGTAATGCCCAGCCGTGCGTAGCGCGGCGTACAAAGTCTGGTGTTCCGTACCTTGACAATAAGCTATCTGCTAGATACAGGAGTGGACATATGTTGTCAGGCTTGGCTGATCTTCCAGATCTCACTGGATAGAGCCATTCATTTATTTTACAGTCACATAGGGTGGATGCGAATAACCCAGTTCATCTTTTGTGGTCTTTTACTAAGTTCCAAAGGGAGAATGCCGTTGGCCGGACCATCTGTCTCCACGGCTATGTGACTCTCCGCTCCACAGGTACTAGATTGGTCCTTTTCCCCTTTCGCCCAATTACTCGTATAGGTCCCGAAACAACGTACAGTTAACCGGGTTCTATAGCCAGGGTTCAACAGTTGATCATAGTTACACTTGCCGAGTAACTCATGTCAATATGCTTATCCGACCTCTGCATCGTTCAAATTTCCTGGCATCTTCTTCGATCCAGCTCGCCACTCATGACCTGTTTATTTGAACAGCTTCTGTGCAATATCGTATTTAATTCTTGTTCTGTCATTCTTTAGCGGCAGTTTCATCTATTCCTTTGTCTAGCTGCAACTGGCCTCATTGAGATGCGTAGTACATAGTGAAGAGGGGAACGCTCGAAGGCTGTGTGCTCTGAGGCACACGGGTCGATTCAGCAAGTACCACCTAGCATAGCATCCGACTAGAGGAACAAAGAGGTTGGGCGCTTGCACACAAGCAGTCAAAATAGGAGATGTGTAGGAGTGTATGTTTGCTAAACTAGGGCTATCTGAGTATTAGACTCCCAAATCTCGAGAATGCTGACGTAAGTGAACAAAGAGTGAACAGGGTAAGTCAGACTGTAGGGGGAGGTCACACCTCCCCACTACAATAGGAAAGGGGCCTTCCTTTGTTGAAAGAGAACAAACACCAGATCGCAGATAAAATGCTCGAGGATCTCCCGAACGAGCTCCTGGAAAATATTGCCGAGTGGGTCCGTATACCATACCTTTCTCCTATGGAATCCGAGCGCATTGCTGACTCCTTAGTTACCCCCCTTGCTCTTCGATCCCTAAGCCATGCCTCTTCGAAACTTTACCATGCTCTGGTCCCTGGAATTTACCGTGTGGTCGTGTTTCGTGCTGCGAGTGAATGGGCTTTGAATGTGCTTAACGTCGATGATTTCTTCAACCATCACTCCAAAAGCGCCAGTCACCTTCTACACACCCGCCACTTGAAGTTTGACGCCCCGATCCATCTCACTCGGTTTAATCGCTGCGCAGCATTCAACATCTTTCGGGCGGTCGGATTGGCCGCTGATCCTTTCGACTATTGGGACCCCCGACGGCGCTAAGGCCCATCAGCAGTTCTTGGAGGACATTGGGGATCAACTTTGCTTGGCCTTCGCACATCTCAGCCCTGGTCTCCTTCGGTCATTCACGTGCGTATCAGACCATCCCATATCACGAATCCCCCTCAGTGCTGATCGGCCACCAGGTGGCGCTTGGGCACATGCCTTCCAGCTGGTGTGTTGGATAGAGAGGGATACCTAATCCAACATCAGGAAAATCTCATCCAACTTTCGTTGGTCACAGATGGCTCCTGTCCCCATGCCGCGGGCCATTTAGGTGGTCTGTGCCAACTATCTTCCCTGGAGGTCATCGAATGGGAAGGTATCCAGCATTCGACGGAGATCGGGCTACTGCAAAAATGTATTAGTCGAAACCAAAGGCGTTTGAGAACACATTCGATTGCATTCAGCGCATCAGCTGGCAGACCGGATTTCTCCCGTCAAGTGCTTGGGCTGCAAGGGTCCACACCCGTGACCACAACACGTGTGGCGGGCCCAGCCCCTACCTTTCTGCCCTCTCTTACGTGCCTAACACTCTCCAAGGCATATCTCCAGAAAAGCACGCAACCGAGTGCTTTGTCGACCTTTGCTGGGTTGAGGTCCTTGAAGTTGCGTGACTGCGTAAACTCCTGCGAGTTGTTGGAAGCACTGTCGCGCTTGCAGAATAAGCTTCAACTGCAGCTATTTGAGCTCTGTTGCGATAATCAGGCGCTTGGCCCCAACAAGGCAAGTTTGGGTCCGGTTGTTGCGTTTTTACTTTCTCTCCAAGACTTGCAGCATCTTTATCTGAAACTTTCCGACTTTGCACACACCCACCAGATTGAAGCCGTGATCCGCCATCACAGCCGGACCCTGGAGACCTTTGTGTTTCATGAAAAACAACTCGCTCCGATTGATAACGAGAGACTGTGGTGGGGTACTCGAGACTTCTGCTCGTCCTGGATATTCGATAAGGCCGAATTGAGGCATCTCAATCGGCTCTCTGCCTTGGCGCTGTGTGCAAACACTTCTTCTGTGGTTAGTTACTTGCGTGGGAGGAGGGTGCAGTAACGAGAAAGAGAGGCGGCTGATCCCTTTAACACAGCGAGCGAGTCTTGAACCGGGTGCGAAAGGCTCCCATCTTCGGGTGCTTCATATTCGACTCACAGGCGTAGATCATCTCCATCGAGACATTCAATTGGAAGTCATCTCGCAGATTCGGGCAGAAGACAGAGACGAGAGATGTCCGTGCGGTTGTTGGAACGGGCTGGCGAGACGGGCCTCCCTTTCCGACCGCGATTTTAACTTTGCGTGTCTCTGGGAAGAACAATCTATCGAGTCCCCACGAACGGGGCCATCGGACGGTTCAGATGTGTCGGAGGCATTCGGCAGCGATTTAGCTGAGATCAAAGAAGCCATGGACTTTGCGGACTGGGCGTTCGGACCGTCCGGCTTACCCAGACTAGAGGTTCTTGCGTTCGGGGACTTTGCTTACGACGAGCGATATCGGAAGCAACGGTTTCTGGCGCGCCGGAACCGCTCAGTGCGATTACGATTGTCCGATCAAAGCCCCCAGATCAGTAAACATTACGGCTGGTTTTTTTGCATTGGCGATATGAACGATCCATCTCTTTGGAGCAACGTAGGTTTGGACGGTAGTAGATTCCTTTCGGCCTGCCCTGATGGTGGTCCGATGGAGTCGCCCGATGACTGGTGATCAGTGTCGGATAGCTGAGGGCTTCCCCACTGCGCCGTTGACATCAGTATCATGCCTGACCGTGATTCCATCAGTCCTTGATTTGGGCAGTTTTCCGCTGTAGTATTGAGTACTCCCAATAGAATCGTTACTGCTGCTGTACGGTACCATTTGCCAGTAACTCAAACTCTCGGTCCCAAGGCCCGCGGGCGTTGGATTTGGATGTCCCATCGAATTTTTGAAACGAACCGATCGAAGAGGACATTGTCTCCCCATGTGCCGATATGACCAGGGAACAACTTGTTCAGGATTGTCCTATAAAGATCGACCCGACACACATCAGTCCCAAATGGTGGGGTGTCAATGTCAAGATCACTGCAACGTCCAAGGAATTGCATCTAAACACCTTCATGGTCGAACAGATCAAAGGTATATGCATCTTGCCCATGTATGATGAAGAACTCCTCTATGTGTTCCAGGAGCAGTTCGAAGGATGGACTGAATAGATGTTCAAACGTGTCCATCATGCATATCTTCGCGCGATGAACAAGGTTCTTCGAGAGGGTGGCATTAACACCGGACCTATCACTAGGCCGGTACCCCCCCAATTTGTTGCCCTTCTTCAGCACGAGGATCTAGAGGTAATGCCGGGATACAGCAAAGTCTACTTGCTGAAAACCGACATCAACCCACGGTCTGAGGCGTACCCAGTAAGCCTCAGACTCAAAAGAGGAGGTAGAGTGACCACCGTGGAGGAGGAAGAGCCCCAGCACCATAGAATCGAAGATGGAACCCTTCGACGAGACCATGAGGAAATACCAGTGAAAGCTGAGATCCCCCGGGCAATGCCGATACCCCCCCGACCGAGTGAGACCACATCTCCAACCGGAGACCATGACCCATCCGGTACCCTCCCTCCAGGGCGACTCATGTTGAACACGTGCTTCCATCTGGGGATTGCCCCAGGACAATTCCATGCTGTGTTCCCGATGATTCTCACCGGAAACGAGGAGGAATTTTACCTCCACAACATAGACCGGCGGGATGACTTCAGGACCCAGTACATGAAGCTGAAGTCGCATTTCGATACTACTGTTAACCACGAGCATTATTTCACGGAGTGGACGACGATTAGTTTCATGAAAGTCCGAGAGGAGAACCCAGAGAAGAGTCTCCATGAGGTGCTGCAGATTCTGCTGGACAAGATGCGCCGATGTCAAAGAGCTCTTGGTCCTGATTACGAAGGAGAGCACCAACTGCACACCTCGGTAATCAAAGCATGTCGAGGAGTTTCAGAGCTCGAACACGCGCTCTACAAGCCTGCCAAGACCTGTGAACAGTTGTTTTCCGACCTTCGATCATCAATCGAGACATCGTTAGTTCGCAAGCAATCAGCGAATTACATGGTCGACGGCAACAGCCAATTCTACTTAGACCGGAAGTACAAGAAAAATGGCAACAGCTCACGAGGAGCATTTCAGGGACATCGCGGAACCGGCTCGCGTTACAGGGATGAGCATCCGGGCCAAAGAAGAGGATGGAGGAAGAAATGCTTCGTCTGCCAAAAGGAAGGATGCAGGTCAACAAGGCATTCTCCCGAGGAAAGAAGGAATGCGAAATCTCAGTTCCTGATGCATGCCGAGTTCACCGGATCAACCGGTGACAGCTTCACGGCATACCTGACCGAATTCGAGGGACATGAGTCTGATGATGACCCAGTGTCCGACTATGATGACGAAGACAATGAGAATCAGGTCCTCGCGTCCGTACACCTGACAAATCGTGCATTCATCCACAGGATGACCGGGGAGGATGCATTCACTGAGACTGCATCGCAACCAGCAAGCCAGTTTATGCGGATCAGGCTCCAACATAAAATTGTCAACGGCCCAGAATCAGTCTGAATCAGCGGAATTCAGTGCGTATCGGACGGATTAAATGAGATCTATTTTGGGAGTCGTCAGGGCCGCAGTCGCAACATGGACTCACTGCTATATAACCCTAAGCCGCTGATGTCTTCAAATAATCTCACCACATACATCCATCAATAGCCCGAAGACACAATGAGCAACTCAACGGAACACTCGTCCGAATACTGCACGCTGGACCTTTGTCCAATCACCGAAGCATAGGTAGGATCATAACTCAACGTACTTTTCCGAGACAACACCCAGATACGGAGAACATGTCACATTTGTTGCCAATGCCTGCTGGCAGTCTGTACTCAAGCCTGTATAGTTGGTGAACATCTGGGTACCAGGGAATTGCTGCGCCCAGGACAGAGACAGGAGAACCGCCAGCGCAGCCAACAGTGCCATAATCCGCAATGCTGCCATTGCGATATGCCAGTCGAAGCTCTACCAAAGGCGAAAAGCGAACTGCGAAGACCTTGGAAAAACCCCTTTTTTGCTCAAGGTGGGCGAGGCAATAGTACTACTATTTAGCCAGCCGGGGGGTGTACTAGTCTTTCTTAGCTCGTTCTAACCGGCTCGGGTGGAATATCCGAAATTCAGAAAGTTGCCCTAACTAGGGACCCTACCGGTATACTAGGTTATGGAAGCGAGTGTCTTGAGGCTTCACTTCCATCATTTTGAAACTCCCGTTCATGCAGCTAGTACGTGGGCTATTTCCATGCATGTTATGAGAGATTAACCTTATTCAGCGGCGTGGATATAGATCCATGTGAAAAGTTGAAGCTCTCGAGTAGCCCTTACGTATTTAGACTAGTTAGTTAGTTAGTTAGCGGTTTTCAGGTTAAGTAGCACTTGGGATTTCCTTCTCAATCTCTTTCTGCGGATCCACATTTCAAGCCTTACGGAGGCCATTGTTGAACACTACCGGAAAATAGATGCCCTGGAAGCGCAGGTGGCGGCTCTGCAAGCAAAGCTGGATGTTGTATGCGGTAACAAGGAAGCGGCTAATGCAGGGCGCAGATCGGGTGGCCGCAGACGCCAGGCACCATGAAGACAGCCCCATATCCTCAGAATCCATCAATGTAAATTTAGGGGATTGATATAGCCACTCGCCCACTCCCCCCTTGGATCATTCGACCGCCCCCCCCCATCTGCCTGAATTTGGCCTGATTTCCCGCTTACATCAAGGCATTAACTGACCGCTTTCCTCGCCGCCTCCTGGTCAAGCATTGGGATTTCACAAGTACTGCAGCGGTACCTACAGTTACTATGTAAAGTACTAGCAAAACTAAGTCACTCTGAAGTCCATAGGGAACGAACAATTCAATACTGATTGACCCTCCAATTTATTCATATGGCAGCTCTAAGTTGCTAAAAGGCCTCTAACTACTGTGTGCCGTGCTAAGTGGCTAGCGCACAAGCGTGGATATGAATCGCAATTTCCAGGTTTCACCGTTTCTGTATCTGAATTTAATTCTTTAATTTCCTCGGCAAGCTACGGAAGATTCAATGTCGTTCTCATTCTCTTCCCGAGTTTTCCTCAGAAGCTCAACATACCTGTTCAGCACCCCTGCGAAGAGAACACTCTCTAGCATTACATCTTTGTCTACGTGCTGCACTGGACAAGCCGTCTTCGCCTCACGGTTAGAGAAAATACCATACTGGGGCACCAAGCCAAGGACTCAACGATTTCCCCGGGTCAGGAGGGAATCACTACCTCGACCATTTTCATCCACATCAGCAACCATGGTCATTGAAGACTCCAAGAGAACCCCATGGCGTCGATTGCAGGAAAACACGGCTGACCTCATTGAGAGAAATTTGGAGAAGGACGGGTTCCATTACTGGGTATTACCATGTACCGAACCACCTACAAGAGCGACGCGGACTGGGCGAAATTCCTCGATCGATTCATGGGCAGTGTCCGCACAGAACTGGAAAGCCACGACGGGCTCGACATGTTGGATTCCTTTCGGCCTGTTGTGATGGAAGACGCGCGCCGCTTTGACGGGGCCACGCCTGATCAAATACGGGACGCTTTCAAGGAGTGGGCGAGGGTGGCTTGCGAGACGGAGCATGGGGTGCCATACAAACGTGCGGAGTTGGCGTACTCGGCCCGATATCGGCTGTGTATCATGGTTGACGAGGAGGCGTTACAGTCTGTGCTGGATATACCGACCGAGGACTTGGAACAGTATAATACTACTGGATTTGTGATTCTGATCAATGGGAGGTGGTCCCCAGAGTGGGACCCCGAAGAATTGGCTGCAGAATTGGCTGCAGGAGGGGGGCTAGACGATGGTCACGAGCCAGTGTACGGCTGTACGTTGGGCGAGGTTGGCTGGATGAAGGTTAGATATGGTCAGGCGCAGACTGGAGCCTCCTCACTCATGACTCCTGATGGGAGTTGGGACCTTGAGTATCGACGGCCACCGGCAATTGGTTTTGTCTTTTGAGCGGAGACCGGTCCCAACGCCGGAGCGATGTATTTTCTGGACAAGAAAGCGCCAAATATCCGGATCCTCATGAGCTCATTAATATGCATAAGAAATGCATAGAGGAGGTTTCCGTCATCAGGACCAAATGTGGTCTTACTCCTGAACGGGCTGACGAGTTGATGTACTTCTGGACATAGAAGAAGTTGTTGGTACCATATTCACTTGCGAGGGATGACCACATGCTTTCCGGTTGAGCCGGTTGCTGGTATTTGCTCAACGTTGACGCGATTTCGGATGACACAGGCTCCTTGATTGCATGTGCCCCAATCGTCTTGAGCGTCTCCAGATGCGTATAGTATCTATGGTCTTCTGGGAGACTACCGGCTCAAATGAAGCTTTTGCGCCTATTGATCAGTTTTATCGGAAAGTTTCCATCCGATCCTGTCGCAGAAGAGCGCGCTTGGCCATAAATTGAGTCAATATATACGACGAAGATGGTGCCTCAACATGATTATTATGGGCTACTGCAAAACAAGCTTGTTGTACTATGCGGGGCCCGCGAAGGGAGAGAAGACGGCTTCTACGACAGCTCAAGGAGATTTACGTGCAAGTCGGGATGGCGGAAGCAGAGTGCAGAGGGCTCCGCTACCAGGCCATCAAAGTTATGGCCCTTAGCGTTTTACTTGAGTCATTGAGCAAGAGATCTACTGCTGTATCCAATGGTGTGTCTGGAGATCATCGTTCAGCGCGGATTTGAAATCATGCCGAATCTACTGAGGAACACTGCTCTCGTGATGGACCGCCTGTGCAACAATTCTTCCAGGCCCATTGCGCCTCGCGGCGTGCCTCGTGGCCACGTTCGTGGTGCCGCAGGTCGTCAACCCCCTGAATACCCTGGAGGGGCCCCTCCTGATGACAGCAGGATGAAACGGGCCTCGACGGCCTGCAGGGGGTGCCAGAAGCGTCGAACAAGGGTACGCAACTCCTAACCCTAACTCTACCCCTCATAGCCACTTGCACCCTTCTCCGTATTCCACGGTTGCTCAAATACACATCTGACATTCGTTATTCGCGTGACAGTGCACTGGAGTTCCATGTTCAGAGTGCATTAGGCGTAACCGGGAGTGTATCTTCGATGAACTGGCTGACAGGCGCCGCAAGGCCTCTGCGCGACGGATGCAGGAGGAGCTGATCGGTCTGCAAGAGTTCTTGGTTCAGTTACTGGGCGTGCTTCGCGAGGGTAACAACGCCGAAGTGCAGTATCTTGTCAACGCCATTCGCTCCGGGACTTCGACTCAGGATATCGACCTTGCGATCCGGCGGCTTCTCGCCTATAATCCCAGTCTCCGATTTACCCGCCAAATGAACTCCTAGTCCTAGTCCTGCTGGACCGAGCTTGCGGGTTTACAGCAGCGTCTCGAGGCGCTTGCTATGCATACGATGAGACCCTCACATCCTTTCCCTCCTTACTACCACACAAATTTTTTCTGCACTGATATTCTCGGTATACACTCTCTCGTTCTGCGACTCTGCCTAGTTCTGCGGCACCATTTAGTGCTGCGGCAACTTTCGGGAGCGATCATAGAAGTCGGCTTCCTGGTCTGGGTCTCCTGAAATCCGGAAACATCACGCGGCCGATAGCCGCTATTGCGATAAGCCAGCAGGAGACGAGCCGTTGGGCTAGAGCTTGGAGAGCGCGGCAGAAGCATGCTCCTTGACTTCTGAGCCGGACCAGATCGGGCCAGGTCGGATCATGTCGGGTCGGGCCGGCCCTGCGTACCACCAGAGCACCCGACTCTACACCTGGAATTTGATGCCTTAGACATCAGTGACTAAAGCAGGTTGAAATAAAAGCTGGCCGCGGAGCTGGGGGGTGCTGAGGTATTACCAACACACGTGATTATGACTCACCCTAGAGAGTTTGCAGGGATGTGGTGATGTTTGGCCAATCGATTTCAACCCTCCCTTTTCGGAGGGCAGCGGTTAAACAGCTGCTTGTGTTCATCTGTTTGGGTCCTAGGTTTTGGCCTGGCGAGCAGTTGCTTCTTCACTGGCTGCCATTCTCCTCTGCCTACGTATCAATCGTTGATCGCTATTGACCATCGATTTGGGCCCCCCCATGTCCACCTATGTTGATATCTGCTGCTAATCTGAATGATCATTCGTATCATCAGTTGCTTTTTCGTCGGTCACCGCTTTCCTCCCTCCCATTGACCGAGTTTTCCCTGCCCTCGATTTTGTGCCCATCCATTAATCAACAACACCCGGTACGTACTCTTCCCCCGTTCGATCCATTACTTTCCCTCCAAAGGTTGAGGGTGGAACGTAGCAGTATGGTTACTATTCACTTCTGTTGACTTCTCCGTTAAACCCGGTTAAGATTCCAGCAGCATGTACTTTATGGATGTCGTTGATTCCCCTTCTTTGATCGCCAACGCTGGTTGACTACCTCAAGATACAAGACGTAGCGCGAGGAAGTAAAAGAGAAGCTTTCTCACGTTAAGGGGAACCTAGATAGGCTATGTGCGTCCGTCACTCATCGTATATGCTTCATGTATACCTGATGAGCTACTGCGCACAAAGCGCACGTCAGTGTAGTCAACATCGATCCTTCCCCGACCGCTGAGAGATATCAAGTTGTATATGATGAGACAACGCCATGCGCAATGAATAGTTGGGTCATAGCGCTGGAGTCCGGTGTGAAATCCCGTGCATTAGCGCGAGGCTGTGTCTGGTCTCTCACAAGAAACCTGGAGCCGCATACTCAGCTATGGGGCGGTCATATTCGACCAAAATTTGCTGAAGGGAATTTCTCAGCCTCACAATAACTCGGTGTCTCGCAGTTCATTTATCGACCTGGATGTTTCTCGCAACAATCCGTCCAACTTGACCTTCAAAATATCTTTTTTGCACATCAGCGAAGATGGATGAGCTTCGGGTACCAGAAAGAGCTTTTACGGTGCCAAGTCGTCTAGAGGATGCTGGACCTAACGACGATGAGAATATTCTCATTCCACATTACGTACCCGCGTCGCAAAATCGACCCCTCCGCCATCCTTATTTGATTCAAAAATTCTTCTCACTTTTTATACTCGAAGAGCCTTCTTTACCCGTCACTAATACACGCGATGTTCGCAACCCCCGGCTTGGACAAGGAATACCCTTACTCCACTTGGGACGGAATTCACAAAGGAGTCTCCGTGGTCGAACAATACCCTCCAACCGCCCAAGTGGCCCTGAAAATAGAAATCGTCACAGTCGAAGAGCGGACGAGCAAGGGCCAAGCGTTGAGCCTGAGTTCATTGTGGCAGACGGCCGCGAGGCCGTCCACAGTGCTCGCAAAAATGCCTTGGCAAATCAATTACAGTCAATGCTTGGAGATGGAACCGATGCCTTTGTTCTCCTTTGTTTGGGGAAAGAATACCAGTCTTCAATTATTCCAGTCCCAATCTCCTATTCGGCTCCCGAGACTGTCATATGGAGAGAGATCAGACAAGCCTGGATTGCTCGAAGAGGTTGGAGAAGATATGTCTCTTTCCTTGGCGTCAATCGCGTCGACCTAGTCGAGGTATGCCCCAAGGATAGGAGATTCGACTAATCATTGGACTGACAGATGTTTTAGATTTCTATTGCTGGCATGAACTTACGAAAACCTCGTGGCTCTGGTGGAGCTGCGGAATTTGTAGGGATGTATACGAAAAAAGATTTGCAAAACGAGAAGAAGCGATTGGAGCGTATCATCGATAACTACCGGCAGCAGGATGACCCATGCCAATACAATCTATCCACAGGAAGTGTAGATTGTTGGGAAACCTGTATGTCATCTATAATAGACGTGGAATGCCCGGAGAAGGTGAAGTACGATGCCGAGCGGCAACTTGAAAACCTTGAAACGCATCGACTTATGACCCTTGCGTTTTCTGATCCCGAACTCGCATCCTTGAATGACTTTCTCCAAGGCGAGAATGTGGTTTATGGACACAAGTCAGTGTTTAAGGAAAAGTATCATCCCCAGAGATGCTGTCTAACATTGGACTCATAGGGACACTCTCGCACTGATGAACGAGTGGCATTGCCCAAAACTTCGAGAGATGAAATTCCGTGGGGTCTTGGTTGAAGAAAATTGGAAATTTGAGTCGCATTATATTCTATTGCCTTTGGCTATGTCTCTGCTTTTCGGCACTGTCATTGTGGCCAAGTTTACCTTCGGTGAGTGGGGAACGGCTTGGAATGTAGGCTGTTTCTTTCTCGCTCTGGCGTCTCTGTGGTGCGGGTGTACTAAATACTCAGTCGGTTGACTCCATTGACTCGGATAATGGCGGACGGTCTCTGGACGAGGGCTTATAAACAGTTTGACATGTGGAGCTAGTATACTAATCATGCTGATCGATCTAAATTGGAGGTTGGACCGCACTGTGACATACATTGCCGTTCTAGTTTCTCTCTCTTGAGGATTGGAATGCCTGGATGACCATTTGTCAACACTGGATTTAGGCTGTTCGTTTCAAGGCCAGTAGCGACGCTGATTCCCCCATATCGCGACGTATGGAGCTGTGGTATCCGAGTAATCTGGAACTTCCGACAATTGGCAAATGGCCTCCCAATAGGATCATGGGATAGAGTGCTGAAATACGAGTATATGACATTGGAAGTAGTGGAAGGGCTGGTAACATGTGTTGAGGAACATGCCATGCGGAGGGGTAGATAATGACCTATGGGGGAGCACATAGAATTGAGATGACCAGCTGTTCATCTCGTATGCTCCAATGGTCCGGTTCGCTTCGAGGGTCATGTAGTTTGACAACCACAGCTATATTCGCCTGCAGTTATGATAGCCAAAAGTATGCGTTGCGGCGAGCTTGCGACACCAAATCGGATTGCATAACCTTAAAGCTTATAAAAATAGAAAATCGCAGGAATTTGCTGGTTCAACGCTCTATAGGTAAAGTGGGCATTGCGAAGTATTGGTCCAGCAAGAGTGTCTCCACCTGAAATCACGTGCACCATCCTTTACCCCCAGCATCCCCAGATCTATCATAAAATTTACTTCAGCCTCCATGAAGCAGCAGTTGGTCTAGACCTAAACGGGCTGTGGCCGCGCCTCTGTCTGTTCTGCTTGAATACCCAAGCCCCAGAAGTCGTTTTTTTTTCTCGGGAGCACACCACTTGGCCAGTTGTTAGGAAGAGATGGAGTGAACCTAGGCCCTTGATTGCTCTTCTAAAAGGCCATGTTCGGAGCCCCACGTTCTCACCCTCAAATGGGTTAATTTCCTTTAAACGAATTCACCGAGCCACCGTGAGATTGCACAACCTGGCAAGGATCAAGAGAATTTCGTGGTTGAATAGTTACCATTTCATTTCTTCAACAGAGCGCGACTCAACAAATGCAATTGACAAAAAATAATTAAAATAGGTCAAATCCTCACTAGTCAGCTTACGGCCACTATTCATCGTCCTTCTCTTGCAGCTTTTCAAGAGCGTCGCCTAATGAAATGCGAGCTTCGAAAGCTGCCTTTGTCAGATCATCAGCAACTGATTGCAGCTTTGCATCTGCACCAGTGCCACTTTTCTCAGCGATAGTCGAGAGTAATCTTCCGTAAGCCCAGCAGTCTGTAGCAATCCGTGCCTCAAATGAAGCTTTGGCAGGAGCTATTTCACAGCTTTGTTGAATGAGCATCTGCATCTCCGGAGAGAGCCATTCCCACGTATAACCCCCGGTCCCACTGATATCGATTAGGATGGCATTTTTCCTGGCATCGAAAACGATATTTGAAGGTTTGATGTCAAGATGACTTCGGCCTCTCTTGTGCAATGATTCTAATGCTCTTCCAATCTGTACAGCCCATTTCAACGGCAAAGAACCATTTTGGACCTCAGCCTCCTCGATGATTTGCTCAAGCGACCCTCCGGGATAGTACTCAAGAAGGAATCCTGTAATAACTGCTGGCATATCGGTTGACGGGCAGGTCTTGTACGGGTTCTCCGATACAACTAGGCCAACTAGTTGCGCGATGTTTGGCTGTCCGCGGAGTTGTGCAAGGGCATCGATCTCGTCCAAAATATGATTTGTGTCTCCAGGCTCATATATAGGACGGTCGATCTTCTTGTAAGCAAACGTGTGTTGGTTGATTGAGACCGTGGAGACTGTTGGAGCGACAACCTCAACATTCTGCAGACAACTAGCCTCAAATGTTGGCAGACACCTGGCTCGGTCTAAAGTCGGGTAGATGACTCTCTTTGGGTCTTCCGTGATCTTGCAGCACATTTGATGGGCAACTGCAATGAAAAAGTTTGCTGGGGTTTGATACCCATCCCGGATCGTGATCGAGTTTTGGCTCTGCTCAGTCAAGCTTAAAGTAATCATTGTCACAGTATCTTCCAAGAGCTGCAGTTGACCGAAATCAACTGCTTCAACGAATTTTTGAAACATGGACCGGCGTTGGAAATAGCCCAGATCCAGTATCGATCCCGGTAGAGACCAATCAACGACAACTTTGATCCACCATAAAGAGCCATTGCTATGGAATATCAGGGTCTGCGATGGACGGTCGCCGTTCCAATCTTGATATGATTTGAATTCCAGCTTGCAAGAGGAAGGGAGAGTCTTTTCGGGCATTTTGTTCGATTGTGGGGAGGGGATCCTCTTTTTGCCAAAAGGAAAACAAGATTTCGAAAGATAAATTGGTGGAAAAAGGAGGGAAAGGGGTGATAGTTAAGTTGTTGCTTGGATCACGTGTTCACAGTTTGCAACCGACCGATTTTATACGCTAATTGAATCTGGGAAATTGCTCCACCAATCATTCTCAAAGTACGCGGCTGTCATTCCAATCATTGTTTTCCTTGAATATCATTACGTATACCAGGGATCTTCCAATTGGGTCGAAGTTGTCAAGCATCTCTACGGAAGAAATCACGCTGAGGATATTACAGTCGCTCTGTCACTGAAACTTTTCTTGCCCGATAGGAGTTACTACAAATGGTTCTTGGCTTTGGGATGTCTGCCCCAGTCCATGTGTCAGGATTTCAACGCTCGACGGCAACAAATCATCAGATAGGACTAGCTTCAAACTCCAGCGTGACTCGTGGTCAACTATAGATACCTACGGAGTCCGCCATTCACTGTTGTATCTGTGTACTCGTTAGGAAGTGAGATAGAAAATCTCAATGAGGACTCACTTGGCCCTTCTCTTTTGAGTCCTGTCTTCTTATCGCAGCCTGCTTGGTTGCAGAATGTTCCTGTCGTGGATTGGTTGGTAACCTTGGGCGGGTCACATATTTGGCCATCTTTCACTGCATCTTTACATGGATCTCCCATCAGGCTAGCCACGTAATGACCACATTTGTAGACGCGGACCACAACATAACACATATTGAGTGCTGATCGAGTTTGCGGCGACGGGAAAAATGTAGTGAGGGCTGATCGAGGGTTCTCAGTAAGACTTAGAGTGGGTGACGATTGAATGTACTGACGTTGAAACAAAGATAAAAGAGTACACTTGCCTAGGGAAGACAAATGGTTTGGCGTGCTTAGGGAAATCTTGTAGTATCTTGCGGCTATCTTTATACATATTCAACTGGTCCAATTTTCAGCATCATTGGACCACTCGGACCTCCAATGAGAAATAGCTTGAACAGTTTGCGCGGCATGCATACTGTCCAGCCATTTGCTGCCGAAAAATGGCGTCAGATCGGAAACGGACATGTGAGTTTCCATGCATTAGCGCGAGGCTGTGTCATGGTTTTCACACTAGGAGCACACTGCATTCCCATTGTCACACTGGGCTAATGCACAGGTCTCCTCGTCATCCCTCTGTTTCCTGTTAGCTCACTTTGGACGCCCACATATCTAGCGTCGCCACATGGCAAAACATATCCAATGAAAACGCACATGCATTCGGGCGGCCTCACAGTTAGGAATCATGTTTCGGGCTACATAATACCTTCCAAGTTCCCGGTCCACCTTTTGTGCCTGCTGGCTTTGGTGAGATCGGCACTCCCGGCCCAATGACTAGAAGAGTCCGTGACCTGCCCCACTGGCCTTAAATAGGCTCGACTCGGTCCGCGCACCCTCTGCTGAGTCTGCCCTCTCCTGACACCCGGTGCTCTCTCCTGACACCCGGTGCTCTCTCTTGACACCCAGTGCTCTCTCCATCCATCCAGTGCTCTCGTTCGACCCACTTTTCTGTTTGCGCATTCATTGCGCTGCACCTGTCGTGTTGCCGCCCCACCCGCCACACTGCCATCCACATTGCCATCCTTGTCGGCTGCCGCTCGTTGCCCGCTAGGATCAAGGGAGTACAGTGGACTTGGCTCTGCACTCCCAAAAGGTGCCATCCTTCTTCTACTTAAATTCAAGCATCGTATTTCGTCAGCCTGTAAGTTAACTAGGTAGATGTTGATAAAGCTTGCAGACATGGCACTTTATCCATCCCAGGTGTTGGGGATTTCGTATAAATAGACAGGCACAGCATCACAATTTCCGCGCATAAGCTCTAGAAACCTTTCTACTAGTAGAGCAAGGTGAAAGGGACCCCGAACTCTATGCTAAGACTTACGCTGACTTAAGCTCTTCTATCACAGGTTCACGGAAGCAATTGCTGGCTCGGTAATCACTGCACCAATATCTAGCAGGTGTGCAATACCATCAGTTCATAATAGCCGGCACCAAACTAATAGTTATAGCGCGAATAAAACAGTCGCCGATCATGTGTTACCTTATCACCTACAAATATGCATGTCGCCACGAGGAAACGACCAAGTTACGATGCTCCCAATTAATCTACAACAACCAATGCAAAATGGGATTCGAATCCAGAACCAACAAGTTCACTTACAATTGCTCAAAATTCCGAGCGTTATGCCAAAACGAGCACGACCACTTGGATCATAAAAAGACTGAGTGGCCATGGATGCCTTAGACACGATAGACGATAGTCTGATAGACGGATGAAATAGGTCGGACGGACGCATTGAATTAAACACATGCAATGCTTCTTTGATGGTCACTCAATTAGGCTCAATTCAATACAAGCAAAAAGTCGAAGTCTGAAGATGCCGTTTCACACATTATTTTCTTGTATCGACCCTGGAGTATTCTCTTCACTTCACTGTCATAGGGCCGCCCTAAGAACATAATCAAGCCCTGCGATGCTTCAGAAGATGAAGCGTCGAAACGCGAAGTCATCAGGGCCAGCATCAGAACAGTACCATAACTGAGGTGTTGTAGAAGATTCTCCACGTAGACGTGTAAGTCATTTCGGAGAGGGGTGTTCTCGTTCGGACTTGGTTGCTGGGATCTTCTGCTTCCCAAAGTCCTGCAAGCGTCCAGCAGCATCCTAGCATCCTGGACCTGGCTTTCGGTCAGCAAAGAGAAGAGTACACATCCTGACAACAGATTAGTAGATTCCGTGAACAACTCCGCAAAAGAAGTAGTATGTGGTGAGACGAACATTTCTGTAATCAGAATTTCAAGTCACCAGAAACTACCACGTGTGGGTCGAGCACAGAATATGTGTCATATTAGAGCAATGATGCCAGACCAGACTATCATTGACGGTCCTTGGCCTCCGCCCTCATCTGTTTGGGGCTTTTCTCCCATTTCAAAATATACTCGGTTCTTCTCCGTAGACCCCCGAGGCCACGAAGATGATAGTTCTCTGTTCAGAATTTACCCAAACAACTTGGCACGGTTTAGGGATGGCTTGAAGTGAGACCGACCCAGGGTGTATTATAGTACTGTACAAATAGTGAACTGATCCTCCAACAACCAAATAATGCACAGGCAGGGCAGAAGAACTTGAAGAAAATCAATCCGCGCAGCAGAAAAAGAAGGGCATCAAAAATGGGACACAACGGGATTCCTTTTCGATACCTCGCGAGAACACAGTATCCGTCAGGGAATTTCGGGTAGGAGTAGAATATTCAATAAGGTTTCCTGCGCTTCTGAAATACCCACCAGCGTTCACAGTGGTCGCCGAGCTGAGAGACCTGGTTTCAGCAAAAGTATTGTCTGCCGCAGCATACAATGATCCGACGTTGTACGCTTCGCATGCTTTGATTGCCTTTTGAGCAACCGTGTAATCTCCTTCCCGGGCTGCAATCGCAGCAGGTAGGAGAAAGTGTAGGGCCGCTGAATATCCCATATTCTCTCGATCTTGCATGCTCTCTCGATATGCCCGAAAGTTTTGCTCCCAGTTCACGAGGTAACCAAACTCCTGTAACGTTTGTCTTGGTCCTCCGCTTGCTCTTATTCCCTGAATAATGGCCGTCAATGAATAGTAGTTCCGTAGTTGGTGAAGTGCCTGGAATGCCAACATCAGAAAGAAATTCCGGTCAGTGGACTAAGATATCACGCTACCTGAGCAAGGTGGGCAATTTCCATATCAATCCCGGCCTCAGCAGCAGTGCATTCCTCAACTGAGCGGCAAAGATGATCCCATCGTACATTTAGATCATGCCTGACCTGGTTGGGTTTAAGGTAATTTCGCGTGATGGCATCGAGCTTGAGCTGTCGGTACAATGCAAGGTCCTCCCTAGATAGGGATTCCGCCACGACTGGTATCTCGGTTTGACTGAATTGTTGCAGCAACTTGTTGTTCTGGGTATCTAACGGTAGTTGCCAGTTTGTGTCAAGACCGTGGTATTGTCCTCGGAACCGAAACTCTAGTATCCGCAGCTGTAGATCATTTATTGATGTAGGCTGACGGAGACCTGCCTGCAGTGGCTTGATGATGAGACGAGATAACTGCTCCAGCTCCGGCTCGGAGTAGCGTCCCTCTTCCACGCAAAGGCAGGTGCTTTTAATAGTGTCAAGAATAAACGGATCGGCTGCTATTCTCTGCATGGCCTATTAAACGTCAGAGCTGGATCAAAAGTGAAAGAATAACTACGACCTCACCTGTTGCACTTCACTTAGCCTGTCCATCATGTCGTGTTTCCTGATACACCAGCGGAACAATCTCCAACTGAGAGCATTGTACTGCCATCGGAACGATTTAATCGCCTCGGAGGATTGCCCAGAAGCTTCATAGACGAATTCATCGAAACGAATGCGCTGAAATATGCGAGAGCTCTGTTGCGATAGGGTATCGGCAATGACATCGGGACTGTCTGCCTGAAGCCGTGATACAGTCCACTTCCAGGCCCAGCAATCTGTCCGTCGGTTCTTCGTCCAAGAGTAAATCCAGTCCCCAAACCCGCGGGGTCGAATTGTCCACCATTCACCACCTGTCGTTGTCTGGTTTGGTAACTCGCGCTTCCAGTTAGCCGGTTTGCTGTGATGCCCATCACTTTCCTTGAGGGCATCAGAGTTGACTTCCGTTGCCGCAGAGCTCGAGTGGGCAATTGCTACATGAACAAATGTGAGTCCTCATGTCTCCGATGCAGTCATCTGGACAACACAACGTTCAATGGTGACTCCAGACTTACCCCTTTCTGGCACTCGAGGAACTTCGACTTTGACGGACATTACAGTAGCATGGGCGCTAAGGACCTCTGAGTTAGATGGAAGGGTAGAATCGAGCAAAGGCTGGGTGAACTGGAGTGAGCGTATATATACCCAGCGGCCATCATAGCTCCCGATGCGATCTAAAATTGGCGGCGCACCTATTATCACGGGTTTAGATCCTCATACATACGAAAAATCCATGTTCCATTTTGGATGTATGTACCGATCGGCGGCACTTGTCACTTGTTTTGTCACAGGAGATTTCCATAGTTAGGTCATGTCTCAATGCCTGGTGGGGCCGTCCAACTTCACCAATGAGAGCACTGCATCACCTGGGAACAAAAGGCCAAATCAAATACAGTGGCTTCCGAAAATCAGATCGCGGAGCCGCGGCGTCACATCATAGCAATCTGGACTTGTTGATATCCTATTGGTGGCACCCGATGATCCATGAGCAGTGGTTCCAACAATATCCGACCTTTAATCACGAGATTATTCTAGAAAGGAAAGGACTAACTATATGGGAATTAATTACCACTTGACCACATCAAAAACGAAGGTTCCTGTTTATGGCCTAGGGAGGCCTTATCCCAGCATATCCCAGTCTGACAGATTACTAAGTCGCAGCCTTCGGGCATTACGCGATTCGTTGGGAACGACGTAGATCCTGATGAACTGACGGGGCAGTACAGGTTAGACACAAGTGAAAATATGATCCTAATGCGAGATGGCAGAAACGTGACAAAAATTAAAATAGAGCGGGAAAGTTAAGACAGCCTTCATGACTCGCAGCACTCGCAAAGCTAAGACCCCCTCACCGGGAAACAACCTGTTTTCCTCTTTCACACAGCAACCATTACGGGAAGTACGGTACATACTATGAAGATATATCGGTAATCGCTCTCGCAAAAACGGTTGAAAACCGGCAGAGATGGTTTGAGTCGCAACAAGCTTGTCTCGTGTCTCGTAGATATGAGACAACACATCTGGCTTCATATTTTCCGTTTTCGTTTGGTAGGGACGGTGGAATATTGAACAGGTAGCAATGACAGGACTCATAGAAATCGCAGGACTCGCAGAAATCGCAGTAGTGGCAGGGATCACAGGAAGGACTTGGCGTATTAACTCATATCAAAAGCGGGCTGATATCTACACTGAATTGTGTATTGCTCCTAGGCGCGTATGCGTGTGATATGCCGTGCTTGCTTTCCACTGGGGGGCCGAAATTGGAGCAGGGGCTCCCGTGTTTCGTACATCATCCCTTGGCGTCATTACGAGGCACCACATATGCAGGAGCGATACTTCATGATAGCGCTTGAAGCCCTCCAGAAAAAGGCTCAGCTCTCATACGGATCAGTCGTATTTACCTGTACGTATCCAGGTCGGAAGGACCGTTCGCGGGGAGATAGAGAGACAGATCATGACAAGGTTGACGAGATCACGGTAAAAAATATCAAGAAGCTGAACAATTTGAGATAAAATTCTAAACCATTTTACAAATGCTTATAAAGAAGCTTCTCCAGTAGTATCTATCCTGCTTATTATACTTTATTAAAGCAGGCACGACTCTCTCCCTCATGTTTCGAGAACAATCATACCGAACAATGGTGAGTGAGAAGCAAGGCACACATTTCCTGCGCTTATACGCGAATTCACCTTCGGGACGGGTCTTGAAGGAACAACGCGGCAGAAGCTTGCTCCTCCTTCGGGTTATGCAGGTTCGCAGAAATGCCGCGAGCTAAGACTCTGACTAGGCCTAGCCTAGACAATATACTATTACTACTTCCTCGGGAGGCCTCAGGGATCCTAGTCTGACACACTTGCATGCTGCACCATATTCGGTTGCTTGAATCGACGTGTCTGATTTCAATCCCCCATCTGATTCCAATCCCCCATGTGATTTCCATCCCGCGTTATCTACACGCTGCACCATGGGCAACCCTAACTCTGAGGACCATAACTTAGAGGAGATTTTCTGCGATCTGGTATACACAAGCGCTGAGTTACCAATAGCAAACATCGAGTACCCCTTTATGCTCGAGATTTTGCTTTTCAAGAAGTGGCAGCTGCATATTCCTACAGCCCAAGGTGATCTTCGTTTTCCACATAACGGAGAAGGGAGAATGGTTACGGTGACTATCCACGGCAACAAATTGACGTTTTCAGGCGACAACATAGAAGGGGTACCTGGGGTATTCCACGCTCCTTGTGTGTGGGAGGCAATCAAGCGGAACGCACAGATTGGCCGTAGCTGGCTTATCCAGTGAGTGGGCCCATCATTCGAACATCGTTTCCATAATAACAGAAAATAGTTGCAAGGGAGAGCCACTGTATCTGTTAGTGTCTCACCAGTAACCGGCAAGACGCACCTAACATATTAAAAGATTTAGTTTGTGCGCAGCTCCCAATAAAGAGACTGGAGGATTCCAGTCACTGAAAAGTGACTGGAAGACGGTCTCAGACAATGCTCGTCAGCAACTGGCCAGACGTGGGGGAGCGTTCAACAAAAACTGCGGAGTCCACGTGGTTGATGAATACCAACAACTACTGGCATCCCTGGAGGAGATGGGAAACAGGAGGTTAGAAGAAGCGAGATTAGCAGCGAAGCTCACAGAAAGAGAGTGTTGAGGATACACCTAATAGTGCGGCAACTACAAGTCTTTCGACAGGGATACTTCAGGCCACGAACAGAAGGAATGGAAGGAGGAAGGAGGATGGAGTGGATGTAGTGGATGGAGTGAAATATGTACAGGATGGGTTCACTCGAATTGATGGATATGCTAAAGTGCCCGTCACGCAACCTTCTCCTCTTCAACTGGTAGCTGCAACTTTACGTCAGCCTTCTGGGTGCCATATTTACAACCTCCACTGCTACACATACCGAGGAACAGCTTTGATGTATGGAGTCCTAGAAACAAAGCGAAAGGGTTGGATGAGATTTGTTTTAAATTTGAATCTGGGGAAATTGGAGTGATGAATCATACAAAGGTAACACGGGAGTTTAGCCCCCGCAGAGCTCTTCGATGGTCGAACCAGACCGGTTTGGAGACTTTCTTCCAGATATTTCTTCAGAACCTTCAATTTGTGCACGGAAAGAGGATAAATGGACCAAATGGTGATTCCTTTCCTGGTTCTGTGTCGATTGCATAGTCTGATGGTTCATGAGCGAGTAGAATCTTTGCTCGTTCGCTTTGGAAAATAACAGACACAAAGGGTCTGGAAAAATGGTGACAACGGCAAAACTAAAGGCTGTGGTGCGCCGCTACTGTTTTGCTAGACGTGCACCTATGACCGAGCTTGATATTGAGAACAGAGCTGGTATCTACTAGAAATTCTGTGAGCTTGTCAATACGAACGTAACGCCAACTATTTATCCAAAATATATACATACCCTCCCATATAGCAGTGTGTTCTCAAGAAGCCTGATATGCAGCCCCTTGGATGAAGATCGGTCTCCACGAAGGAGGTATGGCCCTCAGACAGACATTCAGGGTTGTGATGGTAACCGATGCTGTCTCCAGTATGTCTTTCGACTAGCCAAGAAAAAGTCAAATGGTCTGATTTGCTTTTCAGTTCTTCTACCGATGTTTCGAGAGCTGGAACTTCGTTATCGAGCGAGTCAGAGAGAGACAAGGACCGGGGAACTAGGGAACCGAAATGTTGCTTCCGAAAGGAGAATCGCAGGTATTGGTAGCCATAATGAGGACTGTGTGCATTGTACGTATTGTACTTTGGAATAGTATATTGTCTCTGATAAATAACGCCAATCAAGGCTATTAGTTATGTAGCAGTTAACATAAGGGGTGGCAGAAGACGAAAGAAATTGCTCACGGAAAAGGCACAGGGAGAAACACATCCGTAGTGACGAACATCATGCATTCGAGCGAACAAAGTTCTGAGTAGGTCCTTTTCCTGTCTCAATTCCAGAGGCCTAACTGTTGCTCAACCTTTATGCTTCACTGAGGTGAAAAGGGCTTCCGACGTACCTAACTAATACGGACAGGTTGGAACGGGAATGCCCGAGGCCTAAGTGGGGCTGGGATTTGACGATTTGAAAAATTAATATTCCATAGCTTCAACCGGCCATTGCCCCGCAGCTGTTTGCATCGTCGGCTTCAGGCACAGCCAGTCTCACTTATGGCATCAACTGCATTTAAGCTAGATGTGGCAAATAGGTCTCTCCTCGAGGAGGGATTTTTTGATTTGAATGACTCAACGGTTGGCGACCGCGTCTTGGAGATGGAGATGCGGGGCTTCTTTCTGAGGCAACTATTTTTTTGATCACCGGCTGCAAATCTGTTCTTGTCCGTTAAACTTCATGCTTGCTCCAAGCCTCCAACCAGTGTCTTTGCATTATACTCTTTGCCCGATCAATCACATCATCTTTCTGCCGCCCGCGAGTTATTGCCTGCGTTTGAGGTCCCGCTTAATACGCCAGTGAGACGTTCCTAGGATCATATTCGGCCCCAGGATCCATACCATGATTCCTAGGCACGCTCTTGGTGGCTCCTAGAGATCAAATTCAAAATTCCGGGACCTACAGGTGTGCGAATATCACAGCTTCTCAGAATCAACCAAAATCCGCACTACCCAATTCAAATCCATCATTCAACCTACCCATTCCACCTGAGTCTGTGTAGTACCCTAGAGATTCCGATTAAGATAAATCTATATGGCAAGTCGGAAGATGGGGCTATCTCTGAACCAATGGGTATTACTAAACCTTTCCCTTTTGGGCCGAATCTCCCAGCATCCGGAACAAGGATCCTTGTAAGCGGAAAGGGGAGTAGAATCAGATGGGGGATTGGAATCAGACACGTCGATTCAAGCAACCAAATATGGTGCAGCATGCAAGTGTGGTGGTATCACATTTTGGGCAATTGTAAGTGAACTCGTTGGTTCTGGATTTGAGTCCCATTTTGCATTCGTTGTTGAAGATTAATTGGGGGCATCGTAACTTGGTCGTTTCCTCGTGGCGACATGCATATTTGTAGGTGATAAGGTAACACATGATCGGCGACTGTTTTATTCGCACTATACTATTAGTTTGGTGCCGGCTATTATGAACTGATGGTATTGCACACCTGCTAGATATTGGTGCAGTGATTAACGAGCCAGCAATTGCCTGCGTGAACCTGTGATAGAAGAACTTAAGTCAGCGCAAGTCTTAGCATAGAGTTCGGGGTCCCTTTTACCTTGCTCTACTAGTAGAAAGGTTTCTAGAGCTTATGCGCGGAAATTGTGATGCTGTGCCTGTCTATTTATACGAAATCCCCAACACCTGGGATGGATAAAGTGCCATGTCTGCAAGCTTTATCAACATCTACCTAGTTAACTTACAGGCTGACGAAATACGATGCTTGAATTTAAGTAGAAGAAGGATGGCACCTTTTGGGAGTGCAGAGCCAAGTCCACTGTACTCCCTTGATCCTAGCGGGCAACGAGCGGCAGCCGACAAGGATGGCAATGTGGATGGCAGTGTGGCGGGTGGGGCGGCAACACGACAGGTGCAGCGCAATGAATGCGCAAACAGAAAAGTGGGTCGAACGAGAGCACTGGATGGATGGAGAGAGCACTGGGTGTCAAGAGAGAGCACCGGGTGTCAGGAGAGAGCACCGGGTGTCAGGAGAGGGCAGACTCAGCAGAGGGTGCGCGGACCGAGTCGAGCCTATTTAAGGCCAGTGGGGCAGGTCACGGACTCTTCTAGTCATTGGGCCGGGAGTGCCGATCTCACCAAAGCCAGCAGGCACAAAAGGTGGACCGGGAACTTGGAAGCAACCGCTATACAAACGCTCACTACACAATAAGACCTCTAGGCGTGGTGATCATCTGTGCAAGGAGTATTTCCGTCAGAGAATGAATAAGCATCCTTTGCCGCCAAGGCTATTTTACATCTACGGACGACCACTTGGATCATAAAAAAATAATTGAATGGCCATGGACACCTTGGTCCTTAGACACGATAGACGAATAAAATAGGTGGGACGGAAGCATTGAAATAAACACAAATCGACGACTAGACACTACGTTAGTGCCTTCATTCTCATAACTAGACAGAGGTCAAGTAAGCCTCGCTTTCGGTAACTAACTAAGCCTCTGTGTTAGATCTGATCGGAAAAGTTACCTCAGCATGCTCAGACCAAACATGATTGGCTGGGTCATGTGGGATCATATGACTTACCTAACCAGTTAAGTTCAGTATACTACTCACAAAAAAGCGGTTTATTCTCCAGCTAGCTGGGTTGGCCTAGCGTCATGTTATTGTTTGGGGGAGAAATACTGAAAAGTCTGAAAAAGTGTAGGTGGTGACACCAATTTCCCGAAGTATGGTAATTGGGGGCTGCTAGGGCCTATCAGGTTTCATCCAACGTGTCGGTAAGGAATGAGGAAATAGGGCACGACCGGCCAATTGAATAGCCATGTCCAAGTTTCTTTTTTCTCTAAGAAGGATCATCCTCACCTACAGCCAAAAGCATAACATAAAAAGTTCGTGGAGCGCAACACCCACTACCTATTTATGAATCGAACCATAAAGGATCCGAATCATCCGATCCCGAAATTACAGCATGGAGTCAAGCGCCAAACGAGATACTATTCTACCAAATAGATTGTGGCCAAATAGACGAGATGCCAATGCAAGAAATTCCGACTTCAATACAAGAGACGATGATGTGAATGAGGACACTGAGGGAGAAGCAAGCCCGCCGAAAAAGCAGAAAAGCCATGTACACCGAATGGACGTTCCCCTCAAACCAAGCGAAAAGAGCGCATCTCTGCCTCCTTCCAGGAAAAGGTCACTAGACAAGTATCACAAATCGTACAACATTGACCAGGCTGGAACAGGAGTAATAGCCTTGAAAGACACTGATGACAACATGCTCACGCACAGCGAGTCGGAGCGGGGGCGGGTTTGTCTATTCGTAGATTGGTGTTAATTGATAATCTCGTGATATTGGTTCTTCATTTGCTCTCGTGAGAGCTCATGGAATATGTGGGCTTGTAAGTTGTGGGGGATGTAGATCAGGTGACATTCCACCCCGCTAAAGTAAGCAACCCCGCGTCGCACGAACATCATCAATACACCTATTATGTCCTCAACTGATGACTGCTATGATGAACAGGCAGTACAACGTGAGTTTGTCTATCGAGTCTGATGTCACACATTTTAACTGTCGCAGGACGCTATCGAGCTTCTCAATTCCAGACGTGCCAGTGCGCAGCCGAGTCTGGAGCAAATGAGAGGTTCGGATGATATGACAAAATGGTTGGGGTTACTCGGTTATTCTGTATGGCAAGGCCAAATATCACCAAAAAGTGCAGCTGCTAAGATCGCACCAGCAAACCCACCTAAGGACGTTAAACGTCATACATGTAGCCGGCACCAGTGGGAAAGGAAGCACCTGCGCATATATCTCGTCCATGCTCCAGAGCTCCGGGTGCAAGGTCGGACTCTATACTTCGCCACATCTTCTTAGCATCCGTGAGAGAATTCGTATCAATGGCAAGCCGATAGAGGAAGACGCCTTTGCGAGTGCCTTTTTCGAAATATGGGATAAACTGCCACGTGAGGCTAGTGCCGACATAGACATTCCCCGGTACCTCCAGCTTTTGACCCTTCTCTCTTTCCATGTCTTTCTCAAAGCAAAGGTTGATGTTGCAGTCTATGAGCCACACATGGGTGGCGAGTACGATGCGACGAATGTCGTATCATCACCCGTCGTGACAGCGGTGACTCGAATAGCAGAAGACCATGTCAAATTTCTCGGACCCACTATTGAAAACATCGCTTGGCAGAAGGCGGGGATCTTTAAGCCTCGTTGTCCGGCTATCTCGTCACCCCAAAATGAAAATGTTGCTAAGGTGCTTGAGCAACGTGCCAACGAGAAAGACGTGATGCTGTTATTTGTTGAGCCTGATTCATCACTGCAAGTGACAAGATTTCAGAAAGAAAACTGCTCACTTGCCAAAGCAGTGGTCCAGACATGGATATCACTCAGGGAGCCCGATAGATTGACGAACCTGACCAAATTTATTGACCTTGGCATTGAGAAATTTGATTGGCCTGGCCGTTACCAGCAGATAGAAGAAGGCAATCACACATGGTTCCTTGACGGTGCTCATAATAAGTCAGGTCTGCCCACTGCGGTATCATGGTTTGCCGAGATGAGCGAATCACAAAGGTAGGAGTACTCACCTACAGATGCTCCACGGTGACATGATGCTCATCTTGATAGTTTCAACATCCACCCCTTGAGGATGGTCATCTTCAGCCATTTCTCAGACCGTGATGGCGCCGAACTTTTACGCGTTATCAAGGAATCCCTCGATAGGGAAGGTCTCGAAATAGAGCACATGATATTGACTACGTACACTGAAAGACAGGACACACAGGCAAAGATCGGTATGTATGTTCAAAACATCATGAGAAAAATATAGACAGTGTGCTGATCTTGTCCTAGACAGAAACCTCAAGGCCCGCTCTTCAGTGGAAAAGTTACATGCGTACGCCGGTGCTTGGAGAGCATACAAACCTAGTAGTACGGTATATGTTGAAGGGACAATTGAAGGTGCCCTGGAGAAGGCTCGTATAATTGGTCGGAATTCTAAATTGACACATGTTTTGATAACAGGAAGCTTGCATTTAGTGAGCGGTGCACTGGGAATTCTTGAGACCAAAGGGAACTGAAGAAAGCTCCGTATTATAACTAGAAATACACGTCCAGGCACTGGAAGAAATCTCTTCGAAAAAATACGTTCCGTTCCCTGCCATGAAGTAGCCACGGGATACCTCTGAGAGGAGCTCACTAGCCAGGGCTCTCTTCACAACAGAGTGAAAGAGGGTGATGAATGCAAAGTCAAACCCACGAGTTATGAACGTCGAGTAACTCTCAACGAGCGCCGTTGCACGGTTGAGCCTTTCGTCAGCACCTGAGTACATGCCTTCATACCAATCCACTCGTGCTAGGCTAATGAGCGTGCGAACATGGCCCAGTTGATCAGTCACATCATGGTATTTCATGCTCTCATAAACCTGGAGTACCTCCTCCAAGGTGTATCTTGCAGCGTTAAGCTGTCTTAAATTGATGTGAGCCTCGGCTAGCGGGAGTGCCAGACGCCTGAATGCTTTCAATTGCTGGCTTTGCGTGTGCCTTAGCCGTTCCACATCATCTAGGATCAGATTTTTCGCCAGCTCAGCACATCCTAGCTCACAGTAGATGTCAGCGAGGTGAAATTGAATATGGCGATAACTGGGGTCACCGTCACGCAGGCAACGCTCAAAACATTCCCGAGCATACAAGAACTTCCCTGTGTATCTGGCTACTCGCCCGAAGACGGTGTTGAAGAGTCGGATTAATTTGATCTCCATCATTGACCGGGGTTCGCTTCTGCTCTCCCAGTGGTCCAGGTATTGCCATGCGCGAGCAAAGTCGTTCCGCAGTATCGCGTTTTCCGCCCGTGAGAAGACTAAGCGGCCGTACGCACAATGCAATCTGATGTCCGGGTCTGCTTCTGGAGCCTCGGGAAGCTGGCGGAAGATACTGTCCAGAACGGTATCCGACTCGTTATGGTTTCCCTCCCACCGGAGAGAAACACTCTCTTGCCAGGTAAGCATCGCTGCCAGGTACGGTGGTACAAATGGAACCTGCAGCCTGCGGACTGTCGACACTATAGACTTTGCACGAGCAGCATTTGCCAGTCTACAGGCCGATAAAGACGCCTCCATGAAGCTTGACCTGACAATATATGGCAGATCTTGAGAACCACCTTCTCGGAGGCATTCCCATAGTTTATCCATCGCCGGCATTAATAGCTGACCGATTGCACGGAATCTAGCATAGTGTTAATGGCATTAAGGTTCATGTTCAACGGAGGTGTGTTCTTACGACTGATCCAAAGCATGGTCGCGGGGGTAGATATATGCCACGAGTGCGAAGAGAGCTACCCACAATTGCCGTGAGTAATAACGCAGACAGTTTTCCAACCCTCCCTTAAGTGTGTAGCATTGAGTCCCATCCTCGAGCGTGAATTTTTTGATCAGCCCATCGTTGGTACAACTATGGATCTCTTGATGAAAAGTATCATCATTAGCGAAAAGTTCCTCGAACTCCATGATATCTGTCCGAGAAGCGATTGTCCGATCACCGTTGCGGTCCCAACGGTATTGAGGCAAAAGCCCTCGCTGCAGGATATCTTCACGGACGTAATCGTGGCCCATGAAATGGACAAGGACCAGAAATTGGCTCCTTCTAGTACTCCATGTGACGGTATCGACATCAATTTGCTCGTATGCATCTGAATTGAATCAGCACAAGTAACAGTCATTGAAGTGCACATGCGAATCTAACTAACCTTCGTTCATTACGGTAGCATGCCAATTCTGGCCGCTGCAATGGGTAGAAGTTCCTTCCGGGTCTCCTGAGATCCGCGCACCAGCCTGAAGTTCCATTACACCACCGGATAGTAATGGGGCGCAAGCACAGTCATTAATTGATTCTCCGATCAATCTGTTCCAATACTTTTCTAGCTCCGGACAATATAAAGAACACTGGCCATGACGTATATCCCGGCTGATGCATTGGATAATTTTGGCGAGCTGATACATTGTGAGTCTTGTCCCATCATACCGGCCGCCTGTGCCGAAAATGGAAATGATCAGCAGGGCATAAGCGGGACCGAAGCGCTGCTTAGTAAAAGTGACCATTTCCTTGTATTTGGAGTCTCCCCAGATCTTTCCCGCACAGATTTGTTCCGAAAATCCGCTGCGTAGGAGATTGAGGAACTTAGCATCGCCTTCTAAAGCTTCAAGGTTCTTTTTGACCTGCGGATCTACCAGCAGCGAGGAACCACTTGTCTTTATTCCTCTTGCTTTTTTTTCAACATATGGGTAGATCTTATTGAATTTGGTCGCTTCGTAGGGCTCGAGTGAATGTTGAAAGAACTTGGCCTCGAGCCTCAACAATTCTTTGTCCTGTGCATCAAGTCCATAGTTGTCACACCAATAAAAAGAGCCTTGCGGCAAGTTGACCTGAACGCCGTAGGCACTGTCCTTCGAAATGAACGGTAACATCGTATGGGGGATAACTGCTGCAGCGGGTGGAGCGGCAACACGACGGGTGCAGCGCAGTGAATGCGCACACAGAAAGGTGGGTCGGACGAGAGCACTGGATGCACGGAGAGAGCACTAGGTGCGCGGAGAGAGCACTGGGTGTCAGGAGGGAGCAGAGAGTGCGCGGAGAGAGCCCAGCCTATTTAAGGTCAGTGGGGCGGGTCACGGACCCTTCTAGTCATTGGACCAGGAGTGCCGATCTCATCAAAGCCAGCAGGCACAAAAGGCGGACCAGCAAGCAACCGCTATGCAATCGCTATGCAAACGCTCACCAAGACCTCTAGGCGTAGTTATCATCTGTTCAAGGGGTATTTCCGTCAGAGAATGAATAAGCATCCTTTGCCGCCGAGGCCATCCAACATCACACGAGCGACAGCCGACAAGGATGAGCGGCTGGAACGAAGGGGATATGGGGGTTATGTGGTGAGATGTGATTCTGGTCCCTACGGCCAGAAGTGGGGACGACGCTCATTCTGTTTTTGTATCATTTTTTTGTTATAGTTTACATTCTTCCGTTCGAGGGCGACTGGTCGGAAATGCGCAAAGCGAGTTGCCAACACTTGTCCACTGGGCTGGCAGCCACACTTTCCAGCTGTCGGCAGGCCTGGCAGCAATCCCGCATAGCAGCTTATACTTAGAGCGAGCTACATCGGGCAAATGAATCTCTCTCTCTCTCTCTCTCTCTCTCTCTCTACTGGCGCTAATTTGCCTAGGGGGCCCCTACCATGCTAAGGCATGAGCGAACCGGGCGGTTCATAAGTACCTAACAAGGCTGATTTTCGTGACTTGATTGGGATCTCTCATTGGTAAAAATACATCACACTGCGCATAGGCGTTTATGTGGCTTGCGTAGCCGCTGGCCCTTCCCAGCTCTCGTTTTAATACCTGCAAGCCACTCTATCAATCACTGCCTTCTTTCTCCCATTTTCGCTCGCATATCTCCGCAAGCTGGGCAGTGGCATCACAAAGGAAGCATTCCGAGTGGATCTTGCGGTGCTTGAGGCTGGTATTTCACGGGTTTTGGGGAAGTATGGGATTATTGTGACCGTCTCAAAAAGAACAACCAGAACACGTCAGCTGAATGTACTTTGAATATGCATCTAAATTCGGTGATTACGCCAAGGTGCACTTGATTTGTACTTGCACGGCTGATCTGTTTGAAGGCTATCTGCTGTCAGCAAATACCGAAAGACGGGTTTCCTGTACATTCCAGCTCGTATTCCCAATTATCTATCTGTACAGTACACTCAGAGAAAAGGCTCACATCGTTTTTAAGTGATTTGTATTTGTGTTATAAATCTCAACGAAACAGTGTGCAGATTTCGTTCGTTTCTCAGATTAGTGTGAATTTATTGCTAGTCGCAAACTATCTCAGAAATCAACAGATTCTGCCTTGCGGGATCCGAGCTTAATGTTGTGGATCGTGGGGACGCTAAATAATTGGATATCAATCTCCCACTGTCTTCTGACCCTTTTGTCATAGCGTCGCGTTCGATGCGCTCATAAAAAACAATGTCGAAGACTTCAGCCTCCATCACCCATTCGTTTGTTTTTTCCAAGTTTGGATACCTGCATTCGTGTGTAGCTGGACTCCTATGTTGGATGTATGTATAAGTACATTTTTAAGTGTGGTGATATAGCTCCAAGTGATGACAGGCTAATCAACCGAAGAGAGCAGGGAATGGCTTCGAAACAGTAGATTACCTGTCTCGAGCGCTAAAACAGACGGGAAGAAGAGAGAAAGAGGGCGAGGGAGCGAGCTATGTACAGATCTATATCCACTCACGCGGTCATGTAACACATTTGCTCCCCAACACATGTTGTATATAAAGCAGGGAAACTCCCGCCATTTGGAAACATTTCTAATGGGCCAACTGATCTCATTCAAGTTTCCACCCTCAATTTGACACCCGCCGTTTTCCAGAAGTCACTTTGGTCCATGTGATTTTGGAAGACGGTTGTTTTAATAGAAGCCGCCCAAGGTGCATGGGTAACACGCCTCAGTTGACAAAATACACAGAGATAAAAGCAGAACAAAAGCATGGCTAGCTTCTTCTCTGGTCAAGAATGTGACCAGGAAGCTGGAAAATATAATTTTTGGTAGGAAAATGCGGAGGGCTGGAATTACACAATTCATGTTAGTCTTGGGATTTGAGGTCACCACGGCCAACAATGGGCAGGAAGCCCTTGACGCGTGGAAGCACGATTCATTTGACAATCGACTGCATTCTCATGGATCAGGAAATGCCTGTTATGGACGGAAGTTCAGCGGCGCGAGAGATTCGGGCACTGGAAAAGGACAAGGGAACGTATACCCCTGTATCGCATATGATTTATCAAGCCGGACTGCCTACGGTAATAAGAAAGAACCCAACGAAATATTAGGTCAGCGGAGAAGAACCCCTACACTATAGTAGACGGAGAAATTGTGATCTTGCTTCAGAACACTCCGTCTTTGGCCAGAGTGCCCTTAGCTAGCGTAGGTCTGATTGGCTGAAATTGGTAGTCTTGATGTGGAGCAAGGTTAAACTGCCCTAGGCAGTGTCAGTTTTGTGAACGAACTTTTAGTCTGATTTATTCAGATAATTCTCTCGCTGCTTACTGAGATACAACCGGAGTGCCATACTTAGTGCACTCTGAACTGCAATGACTCCTTCTTATGCTACTAGAGTCTAAATGCACACAGGGGACGTTCGGCCAAGTTTACCCGCGGCTAATTCTATTCTGATCCGCTATTTAGGCCAGGCGGGTAGCAGTCAACAGTAGACTTCTCCTGGGTATTTAGAGATCAATCTGCGGGGGTTTACGACCTCCGAGCAAATATTTCACATACGCTAAATTATCGCCAGCGGACAAAATAGATCGTAAACTGCAATACCCTAGTATTCAGGTAGAGGCGGTCTTTTAGGTGTCGAGACGTCGAAGTAGCTAGTGCTTAACAGACCGCGGGGAATTTAAACGGCCGCTGAAAGCTCCTTTGTGCTGTGTAAGTCGACAATAAACGCGAGCGATGAAGAATTATTGGTCACCGAATAATCTTGTGATATAATTGGGGACAGGATGGTGACGTACAATTAGTGCTGAGTAACACCGGCAAAGTCTGCGAACAGATGATAGCAAAACTAGCATAGTGGGTGAAAAGTGAGGTTGCTTTACTTATTCAGCCGAATATGTTCACTTTGGCAGAGAGTGAGTGCATAGAAAAACTAAATATTGAGACACGGACTTCATATTCTGACGGACACTTGAACGAACAATCTTGAACGAACAGTCTTGAACGAACAGTCTTGAACGAACAGTCTTGAACGAACAGTCTTGAACGAACAGTCTTGAACGAACAGTCTTGAACGAACAGTCTTGAACGAACAGTCTTGAACGAACAGTCTTGAACGAACAGTCTTGAACGAACACTATCTTAGACTTCGTAATCTGACTAACACTTGAACGAACACTGCCTTGAACGAACAGTATCTTAAAACGAACATTATAACAGTATCATGAACGAACAGTACCATAATTTGCTTCTAGTATTTAATGGAGCCACTAATTAATCAAAGCCTTGTCTACAATTCGCTCGGCCTACAGGCTGGGGAAAGTCTTTATTACCACAGTTAAATAAACATAATTTGGCCCATGTTTCCATTGAGGATAAGACTAACACGATCCGCGCCTGCGTGTATTTTTGCCGTAGGGGGATTCTTTAACAGAATCAAAGGTGTAAATGATATGGTCAAACAAACGATAAAGTTTTGGCTACTTATAGAATGGCCGTTTTGAACAGGTTCTAGGTTGAGCTAACCTGATCTGAGCTAAACAGATTTGAGTTAAACAGGTTTGAATTAAACAGCTTAAAGCTCGAGCAACTGAATGAATGTGTAGCCTCAAAGTTACGTGATCTTATACTTTGACTATACTGGCTTGGATATCGCGTAGGCGAGATTATATCTTGTCGTTCTGCGATGATTATTTGCCTCTTTCAGGTATCCTATGCCATTTAAAGGCGGTGTCAATTGCGCGGACACAGGGTGTTTGGACAATGTTGACAGTTTGAGATTTTGAATAGTTCTTGCCAGTTCCACGGACTGTGTAAAATGCCGTGTAAAAAATGAGGGCAGATCTTGGCTTCCTCGGCTTAGATTAAAGCCGAGTAATAGTCTCCAGCACCGCGAAGAGGTGTCTGTCATTTGCTGGAGGGCGGGCAAGAGAAATCTCATCGCAACCCGACCTGGTACTTGATCCAGGATTTGTGCAAGACCAGCGGTCTGCGTATGGAACTGAATCCGACCTGAGCCGTAAAGGGACATAGCTCAGGATTTCGTACCTGGTACTTGATCCAGGATTTGTGCAAGACCAGCGGTCTGCGTATGGAACTGAATCCGACCTGAGCCGTAAAGGGACATAGCTCAGGATTTCGTACCTGGTACTTGATCCAGGATTTGTGCAAGACCAGCGGTCTGCGTATGGAACTGAATCCGACCTGAGCCGTAAAGGGACATAGCTCAGGATTTCGTACCTGGTACTTGATCCAGGATTTGTGCAAGACCAGCGGTCTGCGTTTGGAACTGAATCCGACCTGAGCCGTCAAGGGACATAGCCCAGGATTTCTTACCTGGTACTTGGTCCAGGATTTGGGTTCGTACTACAGTGGGTTTACCGTTTGCCATACCCTCGACCTCGATGGGTGGGCTCAGAGCAGAAGGCCACTAGTAGCCACATTCAAACGAAGGGCTAAAAGGAGAAGAGGAAACAACGGTGGAGGGCTTGCCTTTATGCTGGGCCCTATGGGGCCCTGTACATGCCAATAACGCAAAATGGGGCTTTAACCCCAGCGCTGGCGTCCAGCTCCCAATCGGCAGGTCCTAGAACTACGCATCAACGCGCAGTTAACTGAGAGCGCCGTTTTATCCGGAAATTTGTATTGTCATGACAAATGGGCTAACCAAACATGAACTACATGGCTTAAGCCACAATAATGATTCGTCGATGATGTGGCGCTGGGCTAAGCGAAGAGTGATTTGGGCTGTGTGATCCACGCTTGCTGGGGCTGGCCTCTTTTTCGACAACAAGGCCCGCTTTCGCAGGTACAACACTGTGACCCAAATAGTGCATTATGGCGAAGAAACAGCAGAAACGTAGCTATACGGAATTTGTGTCATCTTGGGTAAGAATCGTGAACGAGTCTTCTGTTAGTCGTGTGTGAAATAACCATAGCAACGGGTCTGTCTGGAATCTCTGTCTCTCTCTCTCCCTCAAGACAAATTTGTCTAGCGATTATTTCAAACATGCCGGTCGTTGACATGCTGAAAGCCTGGCGAGATTGCCTCGTGCGGTACCCATAAGTCACTTACTACCGGCGTTCCCTAGCACGGGCAGAATCCACCAGTGGACGGCGGCCTCGTTCCTTATCCCTTTGGCTTCATGGATACATTGCTTGGGGAGATGTTGGAAACTCTATTCTCAGTAGCGGACCACAGCCGAAGCATTCAAGGGCGGCATGAGTGCTGTTTATTTATCAGGTGTATATAAAATACAGTAACAGGCCGAGCCGCCAAACAAAATACACAAACCTTGTTTTGTCCATTTCCGGATCGACCGTGCCGGGGCCCAAACCCCATCCCAAGGTGGGTCACCAATGATAAATTGCAGTAGTAGGCCGCCATTCACATGAGCATATCACGATTTTGAAAAATCACAAGATAAACAGGTGAGGGGGGATAACTTCAATTTGAACGCCTAGAGCCAAACAGATTCCGTTTCAGATGTTGGTGGCGTCGCGAAATCGGTCGACTCCAACAGGACCTCATAAAGCTGCATTTGACTTCGAGTTTCTCCGAGACGTCTCCCGTAGTCTCCACACCGTCAGACAAGGTAAATATCGTTGGTAAGATTTTATATTTGGGTGTGATAAACCTGATTGGTGGCTCTTAGTAGGCCGCACAGAAGCCATTCCGTTTCAATCGACAGGGGTGATTTCACTGATTTGGAAGAGGGGCTGAGCCTTAGGAAACAAACTCCGGTTCCCTATTCGGATCGACATGCCCAGAGCGGGGCGTCAAATTGTGGAAGTGGGTCGCGGAGCATATTAGAATATCACAAGATAAACAGGCGACAGAGCCTGGCTTTCATCCTGGACGCCGGGAACCAAGCAGATTTAGTTTCAGATGTTGGTGGCGTAGCGAAGTTTGTCGGGTCGTGGGTCCTCATAAGACCGCGCTCGACTTCGAGGTTTTGACGTCTAAGCCTCCATACACATTGAGTGCAATATTCCTAGTGATAACATCATAGCAGGCTATACAGAAGCCGTGCTGTTTTAGTCCTGCTGGTCTCGTCTTTCAGGTCATCCCCTTTGGAAAATTCATGCGACCGCCGGGCTACACCGAGGCCGCAATGAGCCAGTCACGAGCGGCGGTATTCTTGCGGGGCCTGCGAAGGGAGAGAAGACGGCTTCTACGACAGCTCAAGCAGATTTACGTGCAAGTCAGGATCTCAGAAGCAGAGTGCAGAGGGCTATGCTACCAGGCCATCAAAGTTATGGCCCTGAGCGTTTTACATGAGTCTTTGAGCAAGAGATCTAGTGCTGTATCCAATGGTGTGTCTGGAGATCATCGTTCAGCGCGGATTTGAAATCATGCCGAATCTACGCTAAGAATTTCTTAATCCTCTTTAGAAGCTCTCAGATAATGTATCAGAAATGTCGACACCGACTGGAAATTTCAGATCTAATCACTTCTCATACAAATTATCAAAAGCTACTATTATCTGCTCAACGAAGGCGATTCCTACCGTTGCGAGAGGAGCCAAGTCCGAGGGCAGTCCAGCCATCGTAGCCAAAGTGTAGACTTTAAACGGTGTGCAATTGCCAATGTAGTAGTCACTGGGCCAGTTACTCTCTGTTGGGCCGTACAAAACGGGGTTGAGATCGCTCACTAAGATTTTAAACGTCTCGTAGTTCGTCGGACGGATTTTCAAAGGCTAGCAGAGAAATTACTCAATTTCGCACCTCGAACAACCTTCTGATAAGAAATTTTTTCCTTTCTTTTCTTTTTGCAAAGAACCTGTCGATCTTTCATTTTCCATCTGATTCACTTTTATCATGCCCAAGGCAGCGACAACGTCGAGAAACCCATTGGTGCCACCCCAACGCGCGGTTCGCCGGTCGACAGGGGCGGAAAGATCTCTTGCGCAGCCCATAGGGACTTTGCCTGGGAGCGAGGCCGGTGGCATTGGACCGACGTCGCAACGGCAAGTGAATGTTCGAGAAGTACCGGTCCGTTCTCTATTACTATAGCTACGGGGCGTGCGGTCTTACTCACATATACTTTGATAGGGACGAACTTCCCACGCATCCAGAACCAATCAAGACGAGAGAGACGGAAACTTCGAGATCGTCCACGCTAATTGTAAAAAGACCATCGAGAACGCCGACGCAATCAACCGACAGCTGGCAGCTCAGTTTAATGAGAAACGGCGTGAAATCGCAGCCAATGCGCAGTTGTTTAGCAGGGAAAGATCCGAGATGAGGACCAAGATGCAGCAGTACCGCCTGGAGATACAACGCTTGAATGGAGAAGTTACTAGGCTGGAGGCACTTCTTGAGACAGCCAACTCAAATGCCCGTAACTTGGTCTCGCGAAGTGACCTGCAGCAGACACTGGAAGATATTCATACTGCTGGCCAGTCATTCATGAGCCATCTTGAAACCCGAATGAACGAAAACGAAACCAAGATGGATGAAAACGGAAATGCGCAGAATTTCAGTCAGTTGCCGGGAGTAGATGTGACGGGCGACTGGCTCGACACGGAAGCGTTCGATGTGATCAATAACTCTGGGGCTTTTGCGGAGATGCCGGCCACCATGTTTCCCGTATCTGAACAGGACGGCATGCCAAACATCTAATTTGTCCGCGGGTTGAGCTGGGTTAAGTCGCCACAAATGCCATGATTAATTTTTCACTCGCTCACTAAGATAATTGAGCCTGGTTTTTCTTTGATTCTGCCTTCACGCAAGCCAAGAACCCACGTGCCCGTATATTACAGTACAGCAACGGCGATCTGGGTAGGACACATACAGTGGTCTGATTAGTATTTAACCTCCGGTACATTGGGGGCCTAGGATCCACTTTAATACTGCCAGGCAGAAACCTCGGGGATTCGAATTCATCCAATAGGTGGTGACGCGCGAGTTCCGATTGGCTGATAAAGTAAGCGGTCTAGGTAGCGGTCAAAAGTAAAAGGGGGGACCTTAGTACCGGAGGTTAAATACTAATCAGACACCACTGTATAATAGCATTACAGGTGGTATAAATACTGTTACGTGTATTCAGGTCAAGGATCGAAACCCAACCTGCGACCTTAACAGGTCCAGATCTAGCTTTTGTCTAACACCCCACGGTCTTTTGTTTTTGTCTAGTCATGACCTCAGTTCTGTTCGCTGACCGAATACTTTAGTCACGCGTGTCATAGCAAGCATGAAATGATCGTATTGGTAACGGATCTGGTGTACTGTAGCTCATAGCTCAGTACGCAGACAAGAGTCTCCTATCTCTCCAACCATACAGCCTTCCCTTCAAAGTGGTTCCACAGGCGCTTTCTATGCATGTCATTCATGTCATGCAACTCTAAACTCACACCGACAGGCACGGACCGATGTCGCTCTATGGCTAACGATGTGTTCTCATCACTTGCTCATATATGGACAATCAATTGTATGCTATGTGGCCGTGTGGGTATCGGTTCGACCGTATCATCTAGTCCAAAGTATGAGTCCTGTTGATACTGGGCGGGCGGATCGGGCTGCCCCATCCCGAGAAGTTGCCGTGCTTTGGTCAAGGGCTTTTTCCCCAGCGATCTGCAATTGATTCTCCTAACCTGGAAGGGAGGACGGAGGGTTGAGGGACCGCAGTCCCTATAATGAGCACTCCCGCCTATCACCTCAGATACCCCTCTCTCTAGCGCTCTCTCCCCCAGTCCTCCCTGAAACCACCGTCTATCTTGTCAATGTTTGCCAGGCGTTAAGTACCCAATGCAATTTGGGAGGGTATGGTACGCACGCGATATCAAATTTCCACAGAATAGGGGCGAACAACCACCAATTGCACTACTTCGTGAACTAGAAAAATGGGGCTCTTCTAAGGCGTTTACGAGACGTGATTGGTCCGAGGCTATCGAACAACTGGAGCTATAGAGTGTCAGCTCCACCTCCGTCCGGTATACATGTAAAACCACTTCGGTTTTGTGGTTCATCACTCCTGTCATCCATGGCTTGAATTGAAGCACCTTTCTCTCTTCACTCTGTGAGCCTGTTGATTGCAGGGGTCTAACTGTCCCGGTGGCGGTGTTGGGAGCGCGGCTCGACTGTGAATTGCACACCACCGGTGGATTAGATTAAATTAGCGCTGGTCGGACGATACTCGAACGATCCAGACCTAAACCCCTGTCTGGCGCTCAGTAGCCCACGCGGCCGATGCAGCTCACTATCATTCTGTGGGAAGGACCCAGGATTGCTGTATAAGTCCTCTACACTGAAAGCCATATTGAGCGTGGGCGAAATTATTCTACACTTGGGACTCATGCGATAGTAATTCAACGACAAACATTATCCTGCGCTGTTTGATATGTCCTGTGCAATAGCTATGGATTCTTGAAAACCCCATTTTACCGGAAGGTCATTATTTGGGCAAGACGAGCGCTTCTCGGAGAAACATCATGGTTTAGTAACCTATCATCTGGTAATCAAAGAGATGTTGGTGATGTGTTTCGTGAGTTCAGAACCAACAGTGGCAAGCTGGACTGGGGTCGGATTGGCTCAGGCTAAGCTAAAGGTGACGTCGTAGAGAAGGGTTTTTTATTTGGTACGCCCGAGCGCGGGAAATTGGTACAAAATTCGGCCCCACATTTGCGGATCTTAGTTCCGTTGGTATCCAACTTAATTCCATTGGCTACGGAGTCACAATAAGCCACCGGCAATACAGCTCAGCGCAAACGGCTAACACGGGAGTGTACAGCCGCCACTTTTAGCTAGACTGGTACGGATCGCGTGACCAACAAAGTTCTTACGCCGTGGCGATCTTCCTTTCAGAGCGTTCCCCGTTCCTGGCCTTCCAGTTCTAGACTTCTAGTATTGGGAATTTATCTGCAATTCGGATAGCATGGCGCGGCAGGCCGCAGGAGCTCTCTCGATCAGACGTTACTTAAGGTAGATAGAGATACGGTTGTCTTTTCTTCTATCAGCGTCTTGCGCACTGACGAAGCTCCTGTGCTCTAGCGCGCGCATTGGTACCGCAACACTAGCCAATCAGATTGTGACCACAGGCTTTGATTGAGGCATTGGACAGTAAGAGAACGCACAATTACTCGTAAAAAAATATGACAAACGGTGAAAAATAGAAGTTACGGACGAACGCATGGGAGTGTCTCTACAGCCCTGTACCCTAAAATGACATCTGCCCTGAACCTTCAGTACTGTTTGGATAGCAGCTGTAATATCTTTCACCACTGCCCAAGCACCTGGTCCAATATTTTCCAAAGTTTCTCCGGGACTGAGTGTCGTCGTCGGCGTTGGAGGGAAAACATCCTGAGTATTGCATCATCTAGCGCAACCTAAATCAGTTCTGACCCATATTATCTTCTTTTCGTATACTTGTACTCACATGATCGCCGTTGGCCTCTGGTTAGTGATTCTCTAGGATTGAACTGCCGGAGCAGTTGGCGAGCCTGAAGATCCGCAGCCCTCAGATTTAAGGCGGGTGGCGAGTTGGGAATGCCAGGCATATGCTCCAGTCGTTGACATCCTACAGCCTGAGCGTTCTTGCGGCGACATCTTGCAGATATCGAACGCCGCCGGTAGATACCTTTTAGTAGTTGATTATGTTTTCCACGTAGCGACTCGGGCCCGCGTGCAATACCAGTATCGCAACGGTATTTGATCGATTTCTTCTCCCACGATAAATGCTGGTGTCGGGATAGCCAGTCCGGAAGCCTTTGCTCTTCTGATGGTGACCACGGGATATAGTTAGCTTTGGACATGATGAGAGAGAAGAGGAGAGACAAGCAGGCTGCGATGGAAGGATGCTGATAAATTCGTGATGGATCAAACGAGATCAACAAAGGGAAGACAGGGATTTATGTAATTGTTGAACGGTTCGAACTCCTCCTGAGGGGACACGGGAGGGGACACGGGACTTGGGACGGTTGGTCTCAGCTTGGATAGGATGTTGTTCGTCTCCGCCGAAATTACACGATTCTACTCGACCACTTCCATGGGGGTTGGACATTTGACTGTGCAATTCGAAATTAGTCTACAAGCCACCAACGCTTCTACGAGTGCTATGATTGCCTGTTTAAGAATCGGTTCATGTTGGGGCACGGTAACATCCTGGCTCTCAGTAGGGCCGGTAAAAGCTGATTTGAACGAAAGTAACACCGGACATTGTATCAACTCTGCGTGAAAGTGATTCTGAATGCATTTCGCCGCCTATCGAGCGTAGAGAAGGCAGCCATCACGGAAACAACATAGCATGACCGAGACCAGACAGACGAAGGCCGACCAGGTGCCTGCCCTATTTGAAAAGCCCCCTAAGAGTTATCCCTGCTTCATGATCCAGAAAAGTGGCTCCCAAGCCATCTATCCGACCCCCTGGGCCCCCTGGTCTAGACTTATTAAGGAAATATTTTCGAAGGGCTCAGACTTCTGTGCTATGGAGCCTGTATATTGCGACTATGCCGGGGATATATATTGAGCATGTACCCTCCTGAATAGGTATCACAAAACAAACACCACTGGTGTACTTCCGTATTATCAACTTCCATGGCACCTCCACTTGATTATGAGCCCAGCATAGCTCCAGCTGCATTTGCGGCAGGCTGGCGTCAGAAGTTCAGGTCACAACCACAGCGGGTTCCCTCCACCTACAGTCTTCCCAATGATGATTGTCCTTTCGAATACGTGGACCAACCGCTGAATACTGAAGCCAATGATGTGACGGGGAATGAGGTTGACCGTCAACGTATTGAAAGCGACAACTTGACAGCGGACTCTTCAAGCTTGGCTTTGCCCGACTTAGATAACCTGCGGCAACATTCTCCCGAGGTAATCATGGCACTGGGGGGCACGTTTATCAGACAGTAAGCAAAATCGATCCTGGTCTCAATTTGTCCCTCACTCACAGCCAAGTAGATTAGACAGCCAAGTGCAGTGGGTCATTTCTCTAGACTGATTTCAAGACAAAAGACTTGTATATTGACTACAGCTACCTAGGGCGATGGACGAGCAGATCAGGCAGCAAGATGTTTGGAACGACGGCATACAACGGCAGATGGAGGCCATTGTTGAACACTACCGGAAAATAGATGCCCTGGAAGCGCAGGTGGCGGCTCTGCAAGCAAAGCTGGATGTTCTATGCGGTGACAAGGAAGCGGCTAATGCAGGGCGCAGATCGGGTGGCCGCAGACGCCAGGCACCATGAAGACAGCCCCATATCCTCAGAATCCATCGACGTAATTCAAGCCAAGCGCGATGCCTCTTTCATCAGCCAGGAAGTACTCCAAGACACCGTATTCCTAGTAACTGCTCGCTAGTTGTTAAGGTGCTAACAGGATATCAATGCCCCTTCAGCGAGAGATAACGGTGGTAACTGTGGTTGGCGATCAACCATTCCCTCTAGTTTCGTCTCCACCTAAGCGACCGGGTGCTCGGCCCACCCGAGGCGCTTGACGTAAAGATCCTAAACTCCACCTTGTATGCTACCGTACCCGGGACAGATGCTGTAATACACTTTCCATGCGCTGGTACAGGTATAGCATTTGCGTGCGTCCTGCTTCTATACTATGAAAACATGTCCGGACACAACACCCAGTCTTGCTTTGTGTAATCGGGCAAAAATACCATCTCTAGCTTTCATCGTCGCCTTCTGTACCGTCCAGCTAGTGACTAGGAACTTTGGTCGGCTAAAGATCGCGATATACGAGATCGATCCTTGCTTAGCAACTGGGGCACGTCGCGATCGGCCCTAACGTACCCCACTCTTACTATAGGTAGCTGCGCACTTCTTGCGTCTCAAAAATAACTTTTGTGATCGAACGTTATTCATTTGTACGGCCACGGTGAAGTCTTGTTGTCTCTCGCCTGTCCCCTCCGCAACTTTGCAGCTCACTCCGTGATTGATGCTACTAAACGGGCCCTAAGTGACCAAGGTGAGACACTATTGACCAACTAAGGCTACCGCTTTGGCGCTGTTGGTGATGGAGTTGCAGCTTCCATGGTAAGTGGAAACTCTGATCGACATTTCCAGGGGTAATTGAGTAGTCCTCGAGATGAAGCAACAGGCCAAACGCCTCTAGTACAGCCATACCCTGCAGGAACTAGCGGTTGATCCACAATAGCTAGACCGACGGAAAGTGCGTGACGTCAGCCATGGCTCAAATGTACTTTGTATGTAGAAGCAAATTTCCCGGATCCAGCCCGGCCGTACGCATCCTGCCAGTGAAGCTTGCCTGCGCTAGCACAATGAACCTCACCCCGCTCTTGGCATTGATTAATGCGGATCTGGCCCTCAGGACATGCTTCGTCGGCCGTCCCGTTCTGCTGTGGCTTCTGAAAGTGATCCCACGCCCTGCCCCAGCGATGACAGCGCCTTAAGATGCCAGTCAAAGTTAATTGTCGAATAAATCCAATGGACCACGAGAGTAGTCAAAAATAGGGTGCGGCATTATGGGAAGGCTGTAATCGACGATGGGCTCATGCTTTGGAAGCGTCACTGTGTCCAGTCAGAAGCTGGAATGAGACACACCGGCTTAACTGCAAGTAAAGGCACAACCAATTATATAATGCTATCTATTCTCCGCCTATCCGAAACATGACCAACAGGAAGAAGACCCGTACTGACTTCATATGCTCGCCTACAGTTTTTCTTCGCCGACTGGTCGCGCAAACTCAAGCACAGTCAAATTTACTCCAAGGGAGAATGCGGCACCTTTCTGCCTATAAGGCACTTTTCTGCCTATAAGGCACTTTTCTGCCTATGAGGCACCTTCCACCTTGCGGCTCCACCTGCCTTTGCATTCCCTGCGTCAACATGCCGGCACTCTTTCTGTTGTTTTTCCCACGGGTTTTTTTGCAGTTTTGATGAGGCCGGCAACTGACATGTGCTTGCTGTCTTTGGTGTTTTTTCCTTCTCCTGTACATAACCGTAACATGGGGGAGCTTTCGATCGCGGAGAATACCTTACCCCACGATCGAGGGGGAGTGTTGAGTTGAAGGCTACGGCACGTGACCGACACGGAAGAACCACTCTTCCGTGCACTGGCCAAAACACTCTCTCTAGCGTCTGCTTCTCCGATGTGAAAGGGCAGACTCCATTGAGCACTCTTTAGACCACTTCCCAATCGAGACCATCCCAGACATCCAAATACCTGTTCCAAAGCCCCTAAGCGCCGTAACTGGGCCGCCACGGATGACAAAAAGGGTCAAGAAAATGGTGATCAGCACCGTATTAAGCGGCATGGCCTGTTCCCCCGGATCGTATCTCTCATTTCAACACCGCCTGGAGAGGAATTTATCTCATTTGGACTAATCCCAACTCACCAATCTAGGATTTATCTTATGATCAACATTTGTCTAGTTTGCCTAGCTAAAAATACGGTACTACTAACTCAAAAAGTGGAGAAATTCTATTTCATGAGGCGTCTGTCCGACCTGGCTGCCTTTCAACCAATACATCTCTGAATGCAAGCAAAGAGACCATGGCAAAATTGCCCGATGTACTAGAGGTCAAACGACACGTTTTGCACAGAATGCAGTAACTTTTACGTGCGGGCATTTCAAGGTTATAGTTGACATATCCGTTATCGAAAGACACACCGGACCTGGTATACTTCATATGTAGACCATTCATTTTAAACTGTGTAAAGACATGTAAAGGGTCCAAAGGGTCCAAAGGGAAATTGGCCCTGAGTGCTCATTTTCATATTGTACCATCTGACAGCGAAGCTCAAATATTGATGCATACAGCTCACGCAGAGGTAAGTTTTGTATTAGACCAAACGCGGTATTACACGGGGAGCGGAAACACACCTTTGAGGACCAAGGATACGCTATATATTCTTCAAAACCACATCGTGTCAAGATTCGACACAACTAGCACAATGCATCTACCGAAACTTCTTTTCTATGCCTTGAACACGTCAGCTTACATCGCCTTTGTGAATTGCTTAAATGACAAGCAGAGAGGCAGCGTTGTTCTATATAACAATTGCTGGTTTCCTTTATATATTGAAGGGGTAGCAAGTACCACATACTTCGATATGGAAATTCAGCCCCAACAGAGCTATTCTGATCTATTTCGCCTCACCCATGATGGTACAGGAAGCTCTCTCAAGGTTTCGACTGAATGGAGAAGCTCTAAGGTTACCCAGATTGAGTACAGCGCTTGTTTTGGAAACGAAAGCAACATCGATTGTGGCCCTCCTAATATGATCTATTATGACCTTTCGAAGATCAATGACCCATCCAATGCCGAGTATAGTGTCCGCATTGAGCCCAGCTTTGCTTGGTGCGCGACGATCGATTGCCCTAAGCAGGTATATCGATGTGAGTCGACATATTACCAGCCCGATGACAATTATGCAACCAAGGCTTGCGACGTTCATACAGACCTGAAGGTCACATTTTGCTAGCAGTCAAAGCCGTAGAGCTTTTGTTTAGTGTGAAATTGTGACGGTAATGCTTTTCTAATGATGTCTTAAACCTCACTCATACAGACTGTGCCTCGTGAGATTCGCATAATCACTTGAGTTGGTAACAATTCAATCTTTCAGTTGGCATGAAGTCGGTGGAGATGAATGGGATTCTGGGCCGATTGTAGCGGACGGCGGTTGAGCACAGGAGTCGATGTTAGCGTTCGAACATTTCTCTGCTCTAGTAGACGCTGTTTGATTTGACATTGGTTTTTGTCAGTGCTGACGGAGACGGCGCCAAGCCTAGGAAGCAGGCCGCACCAAGTGAGGAGCAAAAGCGGGCGAAATGATTGGTCCGAAAGAACAGCCAACCAATGAATGAGCAAGAAAGTGCTATGATGCGCAAGTAACATATTCTTAGATCTTAGATCTTAGATAGATAGATAGATAGATACTTAGAGCAAGCTACATCGGGCCAATGAATTTCTCTCTCTACATGACCAGGTTTACTTGGCTACTAATTTCTATTTGGTGCTATATCATGAATGAAATATGGCAGTTCACGAAATATGGCAGTTCACCAAATATAATTTTATCAAGCTACAATATTATCTTCAGCAACCTAATACCTTACACACCTAGCACAATACAGATGGTCTATTGAAATCGTATTCGAGCGAATATTATTTTCCGTATCAAATCAATACCAGAATACATCTCCAGATGTTCGATATTTTGTCCAGTCATACTTATCAATATGGATAGTATCGATCATTGCAGGCAAGAATGGATAAGTAGAGAGGCAAGACACTAACCAATGTCATCATTGCAATAGACTTGATCCATGCAGACCCCGATGGAATTAATCCTGCATATGGCGGATCCAGTTAGTACTATGTCATATTTGGCTGATGGAGATGAAGATCGGGTTCGATACTCACTGATACCACGTGTATTGGTAAAGGACTGAGGACTAGTGATGAAGGTGAGCTGTTAGTAAGGACGTGTCCGGCGAGGAATTGCGCAATTTGGGATCTACGAGCCGTCCATCTACAGCTTATCGATTCAGAATATATACTCCATCAAGTTGAACGTCCCCACCAAGAGCCAATACGCCGATATATTTCCGCAGAGAACAAAGACAATGTCCTATTCGACCACTTTACCTCCACTAAGCACCCCTTCAGTGCCACACACGAACCATAACCCAAGGCTTCCGTGGGAGAGAACAATCCCCCCCCCCTGCAAAACAGAGAGTGCAGTTATGTGTTCAAGAATACTATGTACAAACAGCACAGGTTTTGGCTTTCGTTTCCCGATAATAAATTTTTAATAGCACAGTACATGTCTGTAGGCTATTCTGCAATTGTGCTACGCTCTGCCGTCGTGTCGCCGAAGCACATCTAGTCCCGCCCTAGCGAGTTTTCCGCCATAGTCGGCACGCTGATCTTTTGAGAGCGGCCATGTCCACGTCTGACTCGTCTGTCGGCACGCTGACCACAAACTGAATTACCCTGGCCCATGTGATTCACACTAGAGCCGGAGCGCTGGTGAAACCGCTTCCTCTTGCGATAGTGACGGGCAAGCCAGAACATACCGGCACCGTAAGCGCCAGCGCCGGCCACAGCCCCGATGACAACTCCTATAGAGCCAGCATTGATCTTGAAATTACTGGCTGAGCCATCGCTGTAGATATTACCACTAGCCGGGCTGCCATTGCGACCACTGCCGGTGCCGCCGCCGCCGGCGTTCGAGTTGCTGCCACCAATGGGATAGTTACCAGAGAACTCGAGAGGGATTGTCGGGTCAACCATGGCCATTAGTGACTGGATATTCTTATTTGACTGGCTATAAAGAGCAGATGTAGGGTTGACCTTGAGACCTCTTAGTGTGTTGACATTGTCAAGTGGGAAGTAGAAGATTGCAAGGGTAGCGTTATAGCCGGCAGTTTGCCAGTTATAGTAAGGCTGAAGTGCAAACATTACTGCGATATTCTTGGCAGAGTGAGTTGGTAAAGCGTTCTCAATAGCCTGAGGGGTATAGTTGAAGATCTGTGATGATGACAGAGGGGTTGTTGCAACAAATGGCCACGGCAGCTGGCTGTCAAATCCAAGCTGAAGCAGGATCGAGTTGGACGGAGCCTTGGTAACTACGTCCGATAGAGTGATAGAGCCAGGAAGAGGAGTTTGCTGGGGCTTCTCGGTCAGAACAGAGGTCGAACTTTCGATGGCTGGAATGTCAGGCGAAAAAAGGAGGGTAGATGGCATCCAGGCAGTATCGTCGGAGTTAGAAGCCGTGGCCAGTATAGATTGAAAAGTCTCGGTGTTCACACGGAATTTGGTTATGTTCACATCGCTGGTTGATCCATGTAGGAAGACAGAAGTGGTGGGAGAATCGCTCTTAGGAACAGAGGCGGTGATTTCCCAGAGTGCTGCCCACGCGACACTAGAACATGTGCTAGTGCCAACGCAAGTGCCAGGGCCAGTGTCAGATTCAGAAGCAATGGGGGAAGTATAACCGGATTTGCGGGTCTTTGGTATTGAAATCGCTCCGCTGGTGGCGGCTGGGGTCGGGCAAAAAGCGGTGGCACTATCTCCGAGAATCAGAGTAGGAATGAGAACGTTCGACTCGGACGACAGCACATTGCCGTCGAGCATCGGCGCTGTCATACTAACGGCAGTGGAACTAGCCTCTGGGGAATCAGCACTAAGCAGAAATCCTACGCCCAATATGTATTCGTCGAGCGTTCCACCAGAAACTGAAGTCTCAGTCGGAGCGGGGGTGGGTGCGAGCAATAGAGCTGTGGAAGCAAGCAATTCGACTGGGATACTCGACGGACTAGAATCGCTAGAGGATGACTTTGATGTGTCAGGGGATAGATGTGCAGTGGTGCTGCTTCCAGTGGATGCTTTGTCGGTCAGGCCCAGTAAGTCAAAGAATTCTGATTCAGAGCTTGTCATGATTTGGCCTAGAAAAGTCGAGTTGCTGGAATCGCTGGAGCTGGTACTTTGATTGCTAGGGTAGCTAACTTTATCGGGCCTCGCAGAGGCGGGTCCACTGGTCGAGGAATCGAGGAGGCTGTCCGAACCGGTTTTCGAACTACCCAGCATGGAAGCGGTGGATGTAGCCCAAGCATAAGAACTCGGCAAATTTAGCACCTTGGCCAAAGGGGCCGTAGAGGGGGAAACAGTATAGACACTCCAGGATGCGGAACTGCTAGTCGAACTACCGATGAAGTTGTGTACACCAGCATCGACGTCATCTACGAGATTGTCGCGGGGCGATGTTGGTAAAGTAGATAGAGCAGGTGTTATTGAAGCAGTGATTGATGAGCCAAACGTTGGCCCCTGCTTGCTCGTAGTTCCCGCATCGGTAGGTGCAGTCTCATAGCTTTTGCGAGTCTTCCCAGTCCTCGAAACACTGATTTCCTTGGGCGCTGCAGTGGTGGTAGCAGCCGGATCGCCTCTGATGATTGTAGTACCTGTGGTACGGTGAGAGACGCCAGAGCTCCTAAGACCGACAGGAGTGACCTCAACAGCGGTTTTATCCCCTTGCTCAATGTGAGCGACAGACGACCTTGTAAGTGTAGACAAAACTAGAGGTTGAGGGAAAGAGCTCTGGGTAGAGATGGGGTCGCTTAACGCAGCGTTTGGGAGGAATTCGGAGCCGGAAATAGAGGTATAATGCTGGTTGCGACGTCTTCGTTTGATTAGCCCTTGTGGACTCCCACGCGGCCTTTCCATGTGTGGGATATCTTGACCTTCCACGGGCTTCATCTTATATATGAAGAGAAAAATGATGAGAATCAAGACGGTTTCGGGAGGCATGATGAACCATAATAGATATACGTTGCCCCTCCCCTTGTAAAAGAAAAGATGCTTTGCGTGACACGATTATTATGTATATACCGTTTCTGAAAGCGGAGTTCGAGGACTCCAAGCTTCTGACTGATAGAAACTGTAGGTGCAGTTAACCAGTCCCATTTGGATTCGGAATTTGAGGGTTTGTAAAGATTCGTATTGACCGCACGCTTGTCCTAACCCAGCACGCCGATTCTGACAAGGTGGAAGTACGCACAGCGAAGGTGACGGGAAGGAGAAAAAAGACGATGGCCTCCTGCCTTTCATGGCGGTGAGGTTGTTGAGGAAAATATGTCGTTGCAAATGGTAAAAGCCAGTCTTCAAAACCGGGTAAGGCGGTATCTCATCCACAGCAGACATCGTTCGCATCGTCGCCGTCTAATTACCAATTGTGGGCGTGGGCGAAATTTAAGGCACTTGCACAGGTTCGTTATATCGACGCGGTAATGCATAGACTGTGTGGAAAATATGTCATTCCTTGTTTTCACGGCAAGAATATACTGAGGGTGACGGGATGACCACCTACCTAACTTCATTGCATGAGGCGTATATATGGGTATGCGGTTTTCTTTGAGAGATAACCACAATGGCGTGGCTAATATCGGAGTATCAACGCTTAGCCTATACTATCGGACCTCAACATGCTATCACTGTAGGGCTCCCGCATTTCTACTCAACGTTTTTTGGAGGTGTCAGTGGCCTTCAAACAGCATCCAATGCCGTTTTTAAAAGATGCACCGAAGGTAGCGATGCGCCTTTCGCCGATAGAAGGAAAGGATGGCCAAAAGATGCAGATCAGGAGCACGTGTTGAGTTGGTTTGCAGATCTGAGCGGAAAGTTGGCAACATTCTCAGCGGACCACAATTCGGCTTCGTTCCAGCTGGTCATTCAAGTGACCATTTGGGAAGTTTAATCGGCCAAATTTAATAAATATTGAGGTACATTCCAAACAACCGCATTTTGAGGACCAGCCTTGACCGTGTCTAACATGGCATTGCAGAAATATAAATTCTTCGCAAATCCATCATACAACTTCAAGCTTCTCCACTAATATTACCTACCAACCACGAAGACGATGCAGTTCCTGGACTATGTGTCCCTTTTCTGCCTTTTCGCCGATGTCGCTTTTGGTGGCTCTCTGATTATCATCAACAACCACGACCAATGCATGGTGTGGTCAGAGAGTAACTATGGGTGCACAGGTTATTCGTCCCCTTTCGCTCGTCTCGATGGGAGAGATTGTTCAAGTAGGTTTTATTATGCTCTGGGCTCGGATGGTCAAGAACTGAAAATTTGCCAGGCTTCAATGTAAATGGTACCCACATCAATAACGAGACGCTGAAGCTCGATATATGTGGCACAATAGACGGGCGGCAAGTGGCATGGGTCAACGTTACGAAGGATGGCACCGTTTCTTTCCTAAATCAACAAGGAACCATCGGCACTTGCTCCCTGGATGACGATTTTAACGTGGGTAGCAAGTGCAGTGTTACGGAAACCGGTCCGTCGTATAGCGCAACCGCACTTCCCGTCTCGCGGCAAACATCTGCTACGACATCCATCACCAGCCAGCCTGGAGCTTCTTCGTCGGAAAGGGGAGTGTCATCAACTTTAATTGAAGGCTCCACTTCGACTTCACTCATCAGCCTATCCGAAGCTTCCAGTTCGGCAGAGCTCGTGGTATCGATTTCAGGATCATCATCGGTAGCGGGATGCTCTTGTATTGTAGTTAATACCTGAACCTCAGCTTAAACAATGGAGATCACTCTTTGCTTGGTAAATGGCCCTTGAAGCAAACAATTTATTCGTCCTTTCCTAGTTATCTTTGACGATAAGTTACATCAATTATGCTAAAGTCCGGTAGAAATGCGGCATGATGGGCCCAAAACCTCATATAGTGTTTTCCTTCAAACAGACTTCGGTGGTCCTGCACTGTTGTTGCATTGTTTAACGTCCGGCGGCCGCCGGGTGGGAACCCGGCTGCCTTGGTCCTGCACTGGAGACTAAGCTTGTACGGCTGAAAAAAAAAACGGAGATTGATCATGAAATAGGAGCGCGATCTAGCCTCGGACCGGAGCAGAGGGTGGAACAGGAAATCATATCAGCATTGTCGTGCTTCCCTTGTTAATTGCCTATTTTTGTTTGCTTAGCCTACTAGTGATCGTTTGTACATCTCCGGCCTCCTTCATCTTGCCTTGAGGTCCCTCTGGTTGGAGCGAAAGATTTCACCAGGAATTGTTCAAGTATCAGCCGAAGGCCACCATGTGCACGCAGTGACGCACAGACGGCGGCCGACAGGTCAAAGGTAATTCAAGGGAGGGTTTTTGTTTACTTTGCTTTACATTTTGTTATCTCGAAAAAGCAAGCGGGAACCCGAGTGAGGGTATCTATTAGTGTCTCATTAGCCGGTACCCACTATCTCGCGGTTTGACAGCACTCCCGAACAGCGTACACTTTTGGAGCGAGCTATATTGGGGGAATGTCATCATCTTCATCGTCATCGCTGTATCTAGGACGTGCAATATGACTTTACATAGGGACTAACTGTTTGCATGAACACTACTTAATATTGAAGCTTTCGAGACAGGGCACGGATGAGGGTTAATTGAGAAAAAAGTAGTATCTACCCAGCGAAATATGAGATCGAGAAGCGGCTCATTAAGCGGAAAAGTAGATTCACTCGCCTTACGCAGTGCTCTTGGTGTGAATTGTAGACGACGTTCCAAAAATGCGGCCGTGGGCAGGAGAAGTCAAATATGAGAGCCTGATTTACCCTTGAGAACATTCTTTTGGTCCGGGGAGCTATCTTTCACATGTGCTAAACAAAGTTCGGTAAGGTAAACACACAATCGATTGGTCTTGCTTCGAGCCTGTCGGTTGGCCATTTCCGTGACTTCAGCTCCACGGGCGTCATCTGTTCCCGTTTATGATTTGCCAAGCAATGCGCCATATCGAAATTTCGTCGAGCCAATTCTCCGGCATGAGGGAAAGTGACAAAGCACGACGAGAATCGTCGGAGTTAGAAAAATATTCATCTAGGGCTTAGTCAGACACCCGATTCATTTGGCCAAATATCAGAGGTATGTTTCTCTCCGGAGCTGTGCAGGGCCTCCAAACTGTTGATTGTAATTCATAATTCAGGGACTAAAAGCGTGGAAGGTCCTTTCCAAACTCACCGAGGGCAATTATGCGCACGGTAGATCAAGGCAAATGGTGGTCTCGCCGGATTTGCCGTATACCATGCCGTATCAAATGGGAATGCCCTCTATACAACTGGACTGAATGAAACTCTGCACCTTTTTCAGTCTCAAACCTATTCGATTGGGCATATTCCACATACCCAATTTGGAAGTATCATGTAACAGGTTGTCCTCAACGTTGCAATAACAGTACGGATCCGGTGACTGCAGAGTCTTCAGCATTATCCGGCACGATTTCTAAGTCGGGTTACGGTAAAAATACAATACAGTACCTTCTCATTTTGTAACCAATACTTTGGACCAATGACCAGACTAATGACCTGATCGAGTATGTTGAGCAGCCTGTGACCTGTACGAACTGGAACGGAACTTACTGGGATCGAAAATAACACGGTAGTTAACCAAGGGAGTACGCGGAGTACCATATTGTCAGACACTTCATTTGCAATACTGCTTAAACACAGTATTAGTGAGAATGTTGATAGGCCCTGTTTCTAGCAGAATCGTAGCCGACATAGATTCTTTATAAGCCCAGCCGTCAGCCTAGGAGAGCCTCAAATGACTGATCCAGGTTCTATCGTTAGAGACAACTATCTGCTTGCAAGAAAAAGGAATGACTCCAATACGAACACCCTGGCTTTCGATCGTAAGTCGTTTATGAAATCTATTATACAGAGCGTGGTTGCGTGTTAATGTCTTCTCGTCCAGTTGAAACCAAACGCTCAATCCTTGGTTTAGACATAGAGAAACTACGCGTCATTTTCGAGGGCCGGTTAATTGAATCCATACAAAATTGTTCTCCAGTCAGGTTCAGACTGTGACCCATCTATTGTCTATAAGAGCTGGTCTCCAATCAGTATCACGCGTTGGTCAAAGTTCATAACTATCGCGACAACTGAATCTTTCGAAGTGCACCTATGTCGCCACCCAGTTCCTATGATGACACGTCTTGTAGCGGAGCCACGCTGGGTTCTCAGGATTCAGAGCCGCAGGATGTCCCAAACTCAGAACTTGACTCCGATTATGTCCCTTCGGAAATGAGCGAAGATCGAGCATTCCTAGCTTCCGATACAGAAGAGCTCTCTTACGTCTCAGATAACAGTTCCAATATGGAGGATCCTGTAATGAGCATTATATACGACTACTCGAGCCATGGGATCGAAAGGTATGATCAGAACCAGTGTGTGTTAGGGTCTCGCTCTCCTCACCATCAGATACCGAGCCTCGAGAAGAAAGCCATCTTCACTTTTCGCCGGGTATAAATCGATACTCAGCCAGTCAGCTATTCTGTTTCCGCAGGTCGCAAATAATCATATGCTGGAAGTCACGCAGTTCCATCAACGTTACCTCAGGATGCTCAGACGAAACATGATTCGCTGGGTAATGCTCACATGACCTGCCTAACCAAGTTGGGTTCAGCTCAGAAGTTTCGTCTGAGGGTATTTTGAAATTTTGCCAAGAATTATCGACCAACAGCTTGACCGCTCCTTTGGTGTGTGAATTTCGATCTCAACGTTCTCAACAACCACGGACCTGACCGTCTTCAATCTTACAAGCGTCATAAATGCGAACTGGACAATTACTTTGATACAAAGCCTTACCGTGCTTTCTTCCTTCCAAGAAAATTGGGGTTTGATACAGTATAGCTACGAGCATCAATTCGAATACCCTGTTGGGTATTATCGTCTCACTATAAACTAAGTAATTCGGAGATTGATCTCGCCCTTGTCAGCCCGGGCCGCCAAAGTCTGCTTCTCTGATGTGAAAGGGCAGACTCCATTGAGCACTCTTTAGACCACTTCCCAATCGAGACCATCCCAGACATCCAAATACCTGTTCTAAAGCCCCTAAGCGCCGTAACTGGGCCGCCACGGATGACAAAAAGGGTCAAGAAAATGGTGATCAGCACCGTATTAAGCGGCATGGCCTGTTCCCCCGGATCGTATCTCTCATTTCAACACCGCCTGGAGAGGAATTTATCTCATTTGGACTAATCCCAACTCACCAATCTAGGATTTATCTTATGATCAACATTTGTCTAGTTTGCCTAGCTAAAAATACGGTACTACTAACTCAAAAAGTGGAGAAATTCTATTTCATGAGGCGTCTGTCCGACCTGGCTGCCTTTCAACCAATACATCTCTGAATGCAAGCAAAGAGACCATGGCAAAATTGCCCGATGTACTAGAGGTCAAACGACACGTTTTGCACAGAATGCAGTAACTTTTACGTGCGGGCATTTCAAGGTTATAGTTGACATATCCGTTATCGAAAGACTCGGCGTTTTTGGGACCAATGGTTCTCTCTCTTACTATCCTCTGGAGCTTCCTTTAATCAATTTCTATTGAAGAGCAGCAAGACCTTTTTAAAAAATCATCTTCTACAATAAACAAAATAACCAAACTAAACTAAATACACAAAAACTATCACTTTTTCAATCCTTTTTACTTGCTAGACGAGACCGAGTTCGACGTGCTGGAGGTGTACCGACATCTGTAGGCTCCAATCGCTTCTGAGTTGACCTTATCTGCTGCGGTCGTACAGACTCGGACACAGGTATAGAAGTAGGTGTCGAAGTAGGCGCAGAAGCAGATTTAGAGACTTGCTGCTTTTGCTGAGTCGATTTCTTTGATCGAGTCCTCTGTAATTGTACAGATTTAGGGGCAGACGTAGGAATCGACACAGGAATCGACGCAGCGGCAGGAATTGACGCAGGAATCGACGCAGGAATCGATGTAGGAATAGATGCAGGGGCCGGTGTAGGAGCAGGAATCAGCACAGGGGCAGGAATCGGCGCAGGGGCAGGAATCGGCACAGGCGCAGGAATTGGTGCAGGCTCTGAATTCAAAGGCCAAATAAACTGAGGACAAGCTGTCCGCTCTTTTAGCGCCATTGGCACTTCTTTTGCGTGTCGTACAACCTCTGCTTCTGCTATAGAAGCAGAGTATAGATCAAATGGCTCCCCTTCAGGTGGTGGTTTACCATAAATAATGACATCAGGATGGAACAAAGGCTCTCCTCCATCATCAGAATCACCTCGAGCAACTGCATCATCAATTCTTTGTATATGTGCCCTCATCTCTGCCTCAGTCATGAAGTATTTGCGATGCGTACGAGGACGAAATGGATGTTCATGAGGTTTTGCAAGAGTTTCAATATCAATAACCACTGGCTCAGAGGCGTCAAGATCAATGATTGATACCTCTGACTCTGGAGCATCTGGTGCTTGTGGCTCAGGAGCAATTGGTGTCTCCAATTTCAAAGCAGTTGGCGAAGCAGGTCCTGGAGAAATAGGATCTGATTTGATCTCTATCGTACGAGGCTTCTTGTCAAGAATGACATAGATCTTAGCACGTTTCTCTCGCTCCACATAATCAAATTGATCATAGAGATCCCCGAGATCTTGAATATGATCAAGATTATTGGAGATCAATGTAGGACATTTCGTTGTACAATGAGTTGCCAATATGATAGTATCACCTAATTCAGGCTCGAATTTGAACTTCTCTTCTCGTATTGTAGGAAGAAGATCTCGACGAATAAAGTCCTCAAAGTCCAAGATCGTACGACGTTGTAGGATATGAGCAACTCGATCTAAAGTTAATCTCAGTTTTTGAAGGATTATTATTCAATAAGCTTACCAACTTCTTTATAACCTTTGTCCTTTTTGATCCAGAAGTTAATCACTGTTCGGAGCTGGCGAAGTGGGATTTGGCTGATCATGTCTTGCTTGTTGTCGGGCTTGTGAAACTGTAGATGTCGTACGATGACTTCTAAACTGCGGACTCGCTGTCGCTGGGAGTATTGAGAAGAGCTTCCAGGTGTTAAGAGCTTCCAGGTGTTCTTCCACGAATAATAACCCTGACGTCGTCGTTCAGTATAACCTGATAGGTGAGACTGAGCAATCGATGGAGCACGAGACGGTCGAGGATAAGATTCTGGAATCACAAGAGCACCATATATCTGGAATGTGCCCCAAAACAGAAGGCACACAACACTAATGGCAACTAACCGTGACATCTAGATGAGCGATTAGGTCTTACTGTCGCACCTGGTCGGGTCCGCTTACAGCCCTCCGAAGCAGACGGCTATGCATGGTCGGCGTCAAAGTCTCAAGAAAATTTGTTGAGATCGAATTTAAGTAATGGAACGGTCGGCTTGTACCAGGCGATACATGATGCACTCGGGTGCTCTATCGAAGCTGTTAGTCCGCAGACGTTGCGCGAGTCTGATGCAGGCCCCTATAAAAGTATTAGCGACGAGGTGAGCAACCAATGTTTGCTGGGCTTCCCAAATGCTGAAAAACCCAAGCAGCCAAGCATATCGAAGCTTTCCGAGCCACTCGGGACAGCTTTAGAGAATCATTCTTTCACGGCCACTATTCGACGACTCGAAGACGCAAACCGGGAACTTACTGCTAAGCTTGAACGCGGCCAAATATGTTCAGAGGAGTTACTCGAGGAAAGGCAGCAGTGGGAGGCAAAGTATCGCCGGATTTATGAGGCTCTCGACAATAGCAAGTTTTTGGTGAAACAGCTGAAGAAAGACCTGAATCGCGTGCAAATGGGGATTGCAGAAGCTATGGAGATATGAAAGAGCAACCAGCTTCCAGAAAAGAAAGAATCCTGCGCGCAAGAGGATATTTAGGTTTAATATAGCTAGCGCTTCATCAAGTTGCTTGAAGGCCTGTTGCCTCTCACCATTCTTAAGCATGATCTTTCCGCCCCGTCTAACAGGTCACTCCGAGTGGTCGCTGAACCCTGTGGGTTGCCTCCAGAGCCCATGAATCAGACCCCGGCGACAAATCTTCGGGGGACTGGGTGTAGTGAGGGTGTAGCGAGTGCCATATACATGACGTTGAAATTCTCGGATACTTTTGATCAACATAAACAATATACTGCTGACGCAAGTGCTTGTCGAAAATAGCCAATGAGCTGCTGAGCAGCAACCTTGCCTACACCTCTTTGCAGCCTTTAACAGCGATTAGGGGGCTGGCCCAACATCTTGACTCTAGGATATTGCTCGCTTCTATGGCAAGAAGCAGTGTGCGTTTCCCTCGACTTCCAGACTGAAGAATTATTCTAATCATTAGCAGGGTGTTCATTGCGTTAAGATTCCAATAGTGGAGTTAGGAGGAGGTAGACATAACAAGGATTCAACTCCAGAGTGCTTCAACAAGTAAGGAAAACGGGATGTCTATGTGAACGTGGATGGGGTTCTGGATAAATGCGATATCCAACATATTGTCGGCGTCTATGCTAGTTCTCCTACCTCAAATTGAAAGCTTGTTACATTGCATTATATTTCATTCTTGATACCTCAATACTGTAAGCTTTAAACTTGGGTCGGTGCTCACTCTCATTCCACCTGGCATAGTCAAATCTACAATCGGTGCGCAGGCTGTAGGCCTTCAATCAAAAGCAAGGTAAATCCGCCAGCCAGCCGTATATAGGATGGCTGAATCCTGCACATAATAAGTGGACAGATCAGAAGGCTTGTCTTCAACCTCATTGAAATAACCTCTGCATGTAGCTTGCTTAGTCTCTTCATAGATCAGGTCAACAAGCCACAGCCACCCAGCCAGCCACACATATCTGTGCTTAGAGTGGTCAGTTGCTGCGCAACGCCCATTACAATAACAATCCCACCTACATCTCAGCATTGCTTTGGTCTTTTGTAAGAGCACGTCATGTCGGAACGCACGTCGTTGTTGTGCCACATCATCGGGGTTTGGTAACCTGGGCCATGTTGTGGTGAAGACAGATTGTATGGTGAACTGATTTCTGCATGTATACTTCATTTATTCTAGGATATCATCCAAAGGGCAGGCTGCTAGCATATCCAAATTGTCCTGGACTAGATTCCAAGACATTATATCAGAAGGGGTCAAAGTCTGGTAGCCATTGTCAGATTTGCAAAGGAGAAGATTGAACTTTGAATAGCGGCCTCCATATGAGAAGTCTCCCCAGGCAAGTACTTGCAGGTTCGGCAGACCATCAGCACTGAACGCCCACTGCGCAAGATCATGTATTTCCTCGGGTTTGTATGGCAAATCTGCTTCCGATTTTAGATTCCATCACACTTCTAAGCGTAGTCTTCGACAAGTGGAATCAGCTTACCGTCGCCATAATCATAAGTATAAAGAGACTCAGAGAACCAGCTGGGCTGCCCAGAGGTGATTAGTCTATCAAGGATTACCCCACTTATCCTAACGTGTATCAATTTGCATGACGGCCTGGGCTGCATCCTTTGTAAGTGACTAGCCTAGTTCTCAGTTAGCAATCATATGAAACTCAAGATCCGCGATCAATACGTACTAACTTCCCAGGTGGGATAGAAGATCCAAAGCACGACAATTGATTTTCTTGCAGTATGCGTTCCAAACGCAAAGACCATGGTATATCTCCATCGATGAGTTTCTGACCACCTCTATCCACCAGGTGGTGCATAACAAAGCGCTTGATATGACGATGACTTGATAGTCTATTTGTGAGAGTGGTCCAATCAATAGGCTCAGGAAGCATTAGATAGAGACTCTCTAGGCCGCAAACGTGATGAATGAGATTGCAGATCGTCTCCGTGATATGCATATGTCCACCTCTCGGAAGACTATTGAGATCGAGAGCAAGTTCGACTGATTTCAATCTCATTGGCATTCGAGGATTGAGTATCATTTGTAGCCAGTCAAGAGATCCTGGGCAGTTCCGCAATTTTAGACTCTTGAGGCGTTCGATATTGAAAGCATGAGCCATTTCCATGGGGGTATGATAAAAAGACACAGCCGACAGATGAAGATTCTCAAGAGACAAAAAAACGACTTTCTGGTCTCCTGGGTGGACGTTAAGCACTCTTTCCGAGAAGAAGTTATTAGGAGTACTTGTGGGCTGGGGGTTCTGGCAGCGGTATCCATCAGCCCAGATCTTCTCCGCACGAACCCAAGTCAAAAGATCAAGAGTTAGTGATTGGATTTGATAGCCATGAACTTCGATACACTTTCTGACGGATTCGAAGTCGTTAAATCGGTTTAAACCCCTCCAATCAAGGGACCGTAATCCTCTAAATTGAACAAGATCCACAGAGTACTGCGCGTTTGTATTCGCACCACATTCGCCATCCGTAATGAAGGTAATCGATTGAATCTGTCTTTGATTTCCGAGAAAGGAGTCCTTGCTGCCAAAGAGAGCCTCTGGAAGACATGTTCCTACCTCCCACCTAGATTCACGTAAGTGGGCTGGCCAAAGTAAGAAACCCGATACTAACCGGAAACTTCGTAATTGATCATCTGGAAACCTCAGAGCATCTAACGCAGAACTTAAATTGAAGAGAGGGCCCAAGATGCGCCCCTGTGCTATTTTATTAATTTTCTTGACTTCACGTGTCTGGTGTTAAAAGCAAGTGCCTTTACTTACATTGTCCGTTCCCTCGGCTGTGTCCTCATAGTCCATATTCCCATCCTGAACAGCCTCGTCAACGAAGTGCCCATTACCACCCTGGTGTACACAGCGGGATTCGAGTCGCTCATGGATTGGAACAATGAAGCCGAGATGTTGTGTGTACTTCAAGTATTTCCATGGTATCGCCTCAAGATTCGCAGTTAAATCCTCTAATGACAGCTCCGGTGCCGATAGTACAAGAGACTGATATAGATGTGGAATGGCTATACCATGGAGACGCTTGCAAACTTCACAAAGACGCTTCAGGTCCCTACGGCTGGCAATCTTTAATGGTGAGCGAGTGAAACAGGATTTCAAGGGAACACTAACTAACTTACTTGGCCAATTACCATAGCCAATAACTCCGACGGAAGCGCGGCCAGCATATTGATTATTGTTATTTCCGGCGGGTACACTCACGTGATCAAGGAAGCACCACACCAGGCCTAGATTGAAAACCAGCAGTGGATTGTAGTCCTGAGTGGCAATACGGTGGTGTAGGAAGTGCAACGTGAAAGTAAGGAGTTTTTTTTTGTCGGTTGTTAGTGTCGTGGTTCTAGGGCGGTGGCAGAATTACAGACCGGGCCCTACGCCTACGCCACAGCCAGGTACATACAAGACAAGAATTCGGGACAATTGAGATGTGGTGATTCTAGTGAGCAGCTCAGAGATCGCTCAGATGCTTAAATTATGACAAGATCTAGACTAAATCTAACTGGGCCAGGAGCAAAGGGGATAAAGCTGTAAGGATGGGAATAGTGTGATTGCGTCCACGGGTATGTTTGTGTAGTACTAGAGGGGAGCTCCTGTAGGTAGGAATAACTATTATCGGTTTGCCCGACTCCCAAGCATCACATAGACAACTATATTCATTGTCCCATCCTGCGGTCACTCAAGACTTATCTTGTTTTGTGGCGATCTCGCAGTGTTTGATAATCCAGGGGTGTTGACGCACGTTCTCCAAAGAAATCCTTTCATCCGAATTAAGAACGAGTAGCTTGATCTTTGTTAGTATTTGGTTGATGTTATTTATGAGAATGAACTCACCTTTTTTATAAGATCCTTGGCTTCAGAGCTAACAAAAGAAGGAATCGTCATATCCCCCTTAGCAATGCGCCTAGTTGTCATACCAGGCGTATCCTCAAATGGTGCCCTTCCAACCAGGAATTCGTACATCAAGACCCCTAGTGCCCAGTTGTCCACTTTGTGATCGTAAGGATTCAGGCACCTCCTCGGATCTACCATTTCGGGAGGCAAGTAGTCCAAGGTTCCACACATGGTGAGCCTGCGACCACTGGGCGCATGAACACTCCAGCCAAAATCCGACACCTTCAACTCTCCGTGGAGACCAACAAGAATATTCTCAGGCTTTATGTCTCGGTGAATGACATGTTTACGATGCAAGTACCGTAAAGCACTCGCCATTTGTGCAATGTATTGTGCTGCTTTCTGCTCAGGGAACCGATCTTCTCTTTGAAGGTGCTTGTATAATTCCCCTTTGCCAGCATACTCGAGAATCAGAATTATTCGCTTCCGATCGTGAAAGTGACCGTATAAGCGTAAGACGTTGGGGTGACGCAGATTGCTCTGAATCTCGATTTCACGAGCTACCTGTTTTTCGACCCTTCCTTGTTGGATCTCATGCTTGTGGAGTACCTTCAAAGCACAAACAAAACCAGTCTGCCGTTCTCGTGCGAGGTATACTCGACCAAATTTACCCTTTCCCAAGGGTCGACCAATTTCGAACATGCCTAGGTGAAACAGCTTGGGGACAGGCTGTTCTATCAGCTGAACGATATGCTCTTCTGTCTTCCCAGATGTATTGGCTTTTTGCGACCGAGAGAGGGCGTGTCGAACTAAGGGAAGAGTTTGTCCGTCTTTTGCTTGAGTCACTTGGGAGACGAGTTGATTGGCGGCTGCTTTTTGCCACTTGTCATCGCCCGCACTGTCTTGTTCTGGCTTAAACTCTGCATCCGAAGCGAGCGACATGATAGCAGAGAGGGGATGTCGAGCCCGAGAAGAAGCTGGTTGGTCTTTGGCTTGAGTAGATTGGGTGGTGATACCATTAAGGTTTGCGCTTCGTTGTTCGTTATCGGTGATGTAGATTTCGCTGGCCTTTGCGACTTCATCGGGGGTCTGCGTCGAAGTGACCGAGAGAGGATTTCGAGATTGTCGAGGAGCTTTTCCTCCTTTTGTTCGATTTTCTTGGGAAGAGACAGGTTCAATAATAGTGCATTGTGGATTGCAACTACTAGACTTGTGGCTCTCCGGTGGTTGGGATCTGCCCGATGGACGTGAGCCGGTGCCTGCGACCTTCTCCCTGTTGTCAACTGTGCTCTCTCTCAAAGCGTTTTGTAAGGGCACGGTATAGCCCACTTACCTTGGAATTCCGGTTTGAATTGGTCCCATCTTGTCCAACCTTCTCATCTTGAACAGATAAATGCTTGAAACGAGCCTCGAGCGCTTTGGTCGCCATACTGGTTTCGCTACCGTTTCACCGTTGCTTGACTTGAAGGAAACGAGAAGGACCTCGGTGAAAATTTTGTTTGGGTAGAGAAATGCAGCTCGAGATGCCTCTTGTGGATGATGGAGGTAGCAAGGGGCTTTGGTTGTTGTTAGAATTGAGCATAATATATCGTGTTTCGGAGGGCAATTTCGTGTTGTCACAGTAACTGGGTCACCATGGAGACCGAGTTTGCTGAACGGGAGAATAATTGGCTGCCCCACATAACGGGATCGCCTTGGGTGCTTAGGTAATGATCAGGTGATACTCAGCGAGTGATTATTTTGAGACAAGTGTCTAGTCTGTAGTGGGGTAGCGATACCGAACTAGAAAGGGCGAATTTAATAACTAATGACTGCCAAACTTGAACAGGGAATATGAAAATCTCGTTTGTTAAAATTACACTGTATGATTCAACCATTGGGCAAAAAGATCATAACAACAATCGGAACGTCCGATTGTCGCTGCAGCAGCATATATAGTAGACCATTCAAAGCCTAAGCTTTGACTGATATTCGACAAAGCCTAATAACTATTGCCAACTCAAACCGGGGAATAGCGGTCCACCGTTTGCCTGCGCCGAGGTAGACCGTATCGCGGGGTTGACACACCTTCTTCGGTGCCTTTGCTCTTGCCACCCGCGGTTTGAACTGCCTCGCAAGGTCCGCCTTTGTATGAAGAATCGCTCCTCGCGTTGGAACTCCGCCCAGAATGCCTAGAATTTCCGGCCTTGCGGCTCTTGAGGCGTGTGCAATAGCGCACCTGGAGGGAGCCTTCCGACCTCCAGGAAAATACTCTGCGATTCGTTTCCATGGCAGGCTCCGCTCTTCCTTCAATTCAATCAAAAGCTGGTCGTCCTTAGACAGGAATCGGGTTAGCCCGGTCGTTTTCCCAGCGCGGGACCCTTTCTGGGGGGTTGCTTGGTAAGCTGGCTGCCAATTTTGTTTCCATAATGTGAAGTAGCTCTGCCTGATCTCTGAGTGCAGGAATGCTCTGCCTGCTCTTCATAACTGAATAAATGACCCTTGACAAAAGTATCTGTCGCGTAAGAAAACCTCGGATAGGAATCGTTTCGATATCGTGCAAGCTTGTTGGGGAAGTCTGATCTGCGGCCACTTTGGATTGAACTGCCTCGTCGACCGAGAGGCGTTTAGTGTTCTGCCGGGGAGGTCTAGGCTTAAGCTGCACGGCAGGTCGCTTTGCTCTTTTCAATCGATGGAAAGGAACGCTGTTTCCATGTGCGTCTTCACCACTTTTGCCCACGTAGTTCGCATCGTCGGGGCCATTAGGGTCATCGCTGCTGTCATCAGATATATACTCATCCCGGTCTCGCTTCCTGTTCGAAGAGGCCATTCGTGTTATTGTGACAGTATCCTTCGTTCCTCCCTCTTGGGAACGGCAGTTGGAGATGACGACCGACGGCTGGTCCAACACTGGAGCCGGATCCAACACTGGACAGAATCCTACAACTTCCCCTGTTGGGCTGCATGGCGACTGCTTCTCACTGTCTTGAAATGTGCGCGCGATTGAACGCGTCAATGTTCCATTTTGAAGAAGTTTTGGAGATGCTGACAAGCTCCCTGCACCACGACGCTGTAGCTCGCCTTCATTGTCATGAGCTGCAGCCCTGTCTTTCTCCTGGCCAATAACTCCATGGCTTTCGGAAACGGGCTGTCTGTTGTACTTCTCGGCCGGCATGCTTTTCCCGATAGCGCAAGCTGCCCGTTTCGACCCTAATTTGTCTGCTTCAATTCCAGCATCTCCAGGCAACAAATCAGTTGGAGTGGATTGCTTTTCCTGACCCGCATGGTCAAGAACTTGGCCATTGACCATTGTATTGCCGTCTGCTATATCTATTGTCGGGTTGGAATGTGGCAAAATGTCTCCCTCCATCGTGGCTTCGTCTGCATTCTACCACGTGAGCCAGAGGACTGGACAGCCTAGCTGACTGAGAGAGCACTGACCTGTATTTTCATATGCTTCTGTTCGGCTTAGAATTTCTTCCTCCGCCACCGGGATGCAGAGGCCATCACGGACCGATGTAGAGTATAAAGGTGTGGATTGCTCAAGACCTCCCCCCTGGGTAATATCTTGAGAAGAAGATGTCACGTTGCTCTCATGATGCTCGTCACCTTGGAAGTCTGGTCTCAAAGTGCGAAGTCAGCCCTCTATTGCCGACCACTTTATTGTTAAGGAAAGAGAGATAGGGCACAATGAGTTCAACAGAATGACTTAAAGAAATCAAGGGGAGTCAAAATGATGGCCACCACGTACCATCGTGACGCTGGTCGGATAAACCTTGCCCTAAATCACTGCTGGAAACATCATCCGGCAATTCTCGACTCGCCATGTGTATATTCGATATAGCAACGTTTGCATCTCTTTCAGAAGAGGCATTCAAGAAATCCATGTCAAACTCATTCGAGCTGTCAATGGTCACTTCTTCCGCAAGCTTGTTGGGGGCTAATAACGTATCGACTTCACTAGATGCATGGAAATGACCACGGGATATATTGACTTCCTGATTGGTGATAGACAAAAGCAATTTTGCTCAACATAGCAGTGTCTAACCGGACGCTTCTTGTTTTGATCCCAGATCCTACAACCCGGTCAACTATTACCCTGGGAAGTATGTGTAAAAGATACGTGGAGCGATTTCTGGAGGGGATCCACTTGACATCCCCATTCTTCATCCGCCGATTAAATTATATATTAGACGCCCCTCACGAACTTCTCTCTGGGTAAAACAGGCCGTGTGGACAATTTAACAAAATTTTAGCCCCGCAAGGCTCGGATGGTCATATATCTTTCGTGCATCGACTTGACCATTGTGGCCAAAATATCGGAGGATGGAACTATCCCTGACCACCAATTAGTTCACCAATGCCGCTCACCGGGGCCACTACGCTCGCTTAGCCGGACGTCAGAAAGCACTTAACTCGACACAGTCTCTGGAGCACGGCCAGCCTCGACCATGTCTCAGTGGATATGCACGGCGAACATACGTTCAATAATGTCCAGCGCACTAGAATGCGTCTCTTGAACGAAATACCTTGTGTGTTGGTCATCTCCAGAGTAAAAATGGAAACTATAGAGAGTGTAGAATATATTTATAGGCTACGCAGATCAGTGTTCACGTGATGACAGCCCGTCAGCTGGCAGTTTTTCATATATTCATTTGTCACGCAAACTGTATGATAATGAGATCGGGATATCCTAGCGCGAGTACGTACAAAGTTTCTTAGCAAAATGTGGAATACATACGTTTTGGTCTAGCGGAGCGGCAGCGACATAAGTCCCGCTAAAGATGGGGGTGAGGAAATCGGTTAATATCATTCTTTCCTTCGGAATAAACTTATAAGGGCTGCTCTCAGGATTTGCAAGCTAGGCGCAACGCATATACCGAATAGTCAAAGCAAAGTCTCACTCGACCTTTATAATCACTTGCGGAACTCACTGCGTGGATTTTGATGCAGGCATGAGGTTGTTGGAAGACCTCATTATTTAGTCGCTCTTTGTCCTAAATGGAAGGGCGGCACAAGAAACCCAAAGCGGGAAGTGCAGATCAAAAGCATTAACAAAGAAGAAAGTATACGAACATTAATGGTCTTTATGGTATCAGAACAGTTCTATTGAAAGAGTTCAAGCTTAAAACTGCATGCATTCTAGACATATACATCGTGGAATCTAGATAGATGGCCACCACATTTCACTATGTTTATGCTGGCCTCAAGCACTAAAGGCTAGATCTTACTCGCTTGAGAAGCCTTATGGAAATTGCCATAGGCAATGTATTGCCCTCCCGGGCACATGAAGAATTCGGACCCAGTTTTGTCGTTCAGTCTATGAGTTATAGAAAAGGCAGTAGTTACTTACCCGTCGTACACGTGGAGAACGTGGAGAACGGTTCGCTTGGTAATTACACATAAATATTTTGTGCACACTGCATATGAGAGCATAGGCTATTTTTCTACTGTCAAATACTTTATATTATCATATCCACAAATGGGCAAAGAAAGGTGACTGTAACACACGATATTTTCATTTTGGATAAAAGCTGTCTACTTGGATACAATTGAGGGTTGAGATTCTATAGATATAGTGTTCGTTTCTTCAATTCCCATATGCTACAACTATGAAAGTTGATAGGCAATCAGCATTTGAACTATTCCATGAAAACATTGACTTCCACACCTCGAGTCACGTGCCATGAACGATATAGCAGACATTGTGCGAGCAATTGGTCACCAACAAGGAGAATATGCATACTATCGCGCCTGCTACAGTCTCTTCAAGCAGCTACAGGACTTGGTGGCTAAAGTGACCGAGGACTTGAATGGTCTTTGTGAGAGCCAGCAGTGCAACCCTTCTGAAGGGTTTTTAGCTGTCTCTCAAGTTGCCGAGGATTTCAGGTCGTCAGTCCAAAGCATCTCCGCCCACGAAAAGAATGCCCGACTGGCATTGGCCAACCTATGTTCGTCCAACAAACCACAGACCAACCCTGACAGGGCAGGTAACGCTGAATAGAAGATCATGGCTATCTTGATGGATTCGTTTCTGTGTTACTGCCAGAGCAAGGACATTGTTCTATATGGAAGTTGATAAAAGGTATTCCATAACGCTGGCAGGATTGCGGAGTAGTCTAAGTTCATTTTAAAAGGCATAGCACGGTTGGCACCTCAAAAGATTGTCCTATCTACGAGGTTATATGTCTCTGACTGATTACTGCTTTGCTTGTCTTGATCGAATGAAGTCTGCTGAGCGCAATGTAGCTATCAAATACTAGCTTCCCACCCCTCCGCAGCGATTCGCAAGTGATATAAGACTCCAGTTTCCCCGTTTGAGTCTTTTCCCGTTTATGATTTGCCAAGCAATGCGCATTTACACCTATCCCCCCACTTTGAGGTTGGCCTTTCAATTCATCGTCGCCAGACTATAATTCACTGGCCATATATTTCTCTGCGAGCTGAATCATCTCTATTCTACCGGATTAAACTAATTTTACCAGAGCCTATGTAACTCATTGGAGTCAGTCCGGCTCCATCGTTGGTGAAACTGCGTGACTGCCAGCACATGATTCTTTGCGATCCGAGGAAACAGCATAGCTGACTGGCTGAGTATCGATTTATACCCGGCGAAAAGTGAAGATACAAACCTCCGCGTTCTAAATCCTTGGCCGGTGCATCCTGAATTTTAAGCGCCGATGACAGATCCAGATACACGGTGAATCTAATTTAGTCAGATACCCAATTCATTTGGCCAAGTATCAGAGTAGTATGTTTCTCTGAGGAGCTGTGCAGGACCTCCAAACTCTTGCTTGTAATTCATAATTCAGGAACCAAAGCGTGGAAGATACTTTCCAAACTCACCGAGGGCAATTATGCGCACGGTAGATCAAGGCAAATGGTGGTCTCGCGGGATTTGCCGTATACCATGCCGTATCGAATGGGAATGCCCTCTATGTAACTGGACTGAATGAAACTCTGCACCTTTTTCAGTCTCAAAACCTTCTCGATTGGGCATATTCCACATACCCAATTTGGAAGTATCATGTAACAGGTTATCCTCAACGTTGCAATAACTGCACGGATCCGGTGACTGCAGAGTCTTCAGCATTATCCGACACGATTTCTAAATCGGGTTACGGTAAAAATACAATACAGTACCTTCTCATTTTGTGACCAATACTCTGGACCAATGACCAGACTAGTGACCTGATCGAGTATGTTGAGAATCCTGTGACCTGTACGAACTGGAATGGAACTTACTGGGATCGAAAATAACACGGCAGTTAACCAAGGGAGCACGCGGAGTACCATATTGTCAGACACTTCATTTGCAATACCGCTTAAACACAGTTTTAGTGAGAATGTCGATAGGCCCTGTATCTAGTAGAACCGTAGTCGACATAGATTCTTTATAAGCCCAGCCGTCAGCCTAGGAGAGCCTCAAATGACTGGAATTTTACTATCTCGTAATCTCGCAATCCAGGTTCTATCGTTAGAGACAACTATCTGCTTGCAAAAAAAAGGAATGACTCCAATACGAACACCCTGGCTTTCGATCGTAAGCCCTTTATGAAATCTATTATGCAGAGCGTGGTTGCGTGTTAATGTCTTCTCGTGCCGTTGGAACCAAACGCCCAAGGGAAACTACGCGTCATTTTCGAGGGCCGGTTGATTGAATCCATACAAAAGTGTTCTCCAGTCAGTTTCCGACTGTGACCCATCTATTGCCTATAAGAGCTGGTCTCTAATCAGTATCACGCGTTGGTCAAAGTTCATAACTATAGTGACAACTGAATCTTTCGAAGGGCACCTATGTCACCGCCGAGTTCCTATGATGACACGTCTTGTAGCGGAGCCACGATGGGTTCTCAGGATTCAGAGACCCAGGATGTCCCACACTCAGAACTTGACTCCGATTATGTCCCTTCGGAGATGAGCGAAGATCGAGCATTCCTAGCTTCCGATACAGAAGAGCTCTCTTACGTATCAGATAACAGTTCCAATATGGAGGATTTTGTAATGAGCATTATATACGACTACTCGAGCCATGGGGATCGAAAGGTATGATCAGAACAAGTGTGTGTTAGGGTCTGGCTCTCCTCACCATGTTATCCAGATACCGAGCCTCGAGAAGAAACTCATCAAAGCGATAGCAAAAAGAGAAATCACTCGAAACGGTCAGCTAAGGACTGAGTATCTAGTCCTCTGGTGCTCTTGGGAAAGCTTGAATTTGTGGGATGGCAAGCAAAACCGGAATCAGTAAATGTACAACTTTCTTTGTCCTTTTCTACAATCCTATAGCAGAATTAAAGAACATCGACGAGTTGTGAAACTCCAGTTCCCTTTCCTGATTTACCACCGAACTAACCCAAGCCAAGGTTGATAATAAAAAGTCGCAGACATTACATGTCAGCACGTGACCACATGGATTATGTGAAGATTTGATCGTAGGAAAGAAAGCTAAAAATGCCCCGAACAGCCTCACGACTTCCCCTTTTCAAGTCTCTGATAAATGGATAAATGAATGGAAGACAGGGCTCCTTGTGCAGCTTAAGGTGATATTGCCGATAATTTCGATTCTCGTCAAGGAATCCAGCCAACACGGGTTCAAGCTTGATGCCTCCGTTTGATAGCCCATGCAAAATTGCCGTAAGCGAGAAAAAGTCTCGGAGGTGCCAGGGCTCCTATTAAGTGTGAGTCTTTGGCTGGTCGGGTATTATGATGAAACCTACCTGAGCGAGCCCCAGTAGTTTGGTATTCAGGCGTCCTGAAGCTGCAATCTCCTCTGCCTCGTGACAGAGACAGCTCCATCGACGAGCGATAGCTTTCAGATGACAGTCATCGTTCCAGATGCCTTCAAGACTGATTCGGCGAAAGGATTGTAGTATTTCGCGAGTGATTATTCTCGAGCTATTGACTGGAGACTGATCGGTGACAAGAGTTAGTAGCGGGGTGGCAATTTGGAAATAGCGCCCATCCGCAAGGTCAGAGCCTCGGCAATAACGCTTGTAGCGAGTTTCGAGTGCCACGAACTGACAGATGATATTCTTCGCGGGGTTTGACAGTAAATCCTTAACTGGTGTCGTGATAGGCGAAGTATCAAGTGTCAAGGCCCGGTACGGGTTGCCACACTTAGCGTAAGTGAGACCGTGCCGGAGAGTAGCATAGAGGAAACGGTCGTGGGTTTGAGCAGCCTACTGTATTTAGTCTGGGCGGGCCGGAGACAGAGAGAGTGTTCATACTGATGCCACGGAGTCGTACTTTGCGATCTCCTTAGGGACTTGGCGGAGGAAAGAAAACAGTGAAAATGCTAGTCTGCTGTAATATAGCCTGAAAAGCTTCACCTTGGTCGATGGCATATCCAACACGTCATCAGCCCAATCCTGGAGACTCATAGTCCTAAATATTTTCCAGCTGTCCCGTAGGAGTTGCATAGTGGCTGCCCCTGTATCCTCATGCCTTGAGATTAATTTCCAGGATACTGGGATATTCTCGTAGGATTCGCGTTTGCAATGTTGGGTCGCAGGAAACGCGTTGGTGTCAGTCAATAAACTTCCCTCCTCACGTCGGCTAAAATCCAAATCCACCATTGGCCACGATACTTCGAATGCTGAGTGTCGTATAGCCCGGACTTGGGGCGCCTGGTCATCCATATGTGATGGGCATGGAAAGGCAGCCGCCTTTGGTTTTTGGAGAGATGGGGGCTGCTCTGAGTTGTAGGTGATGCAGTGAGGAGCACCAGCACCGGCCTAATATCGCAATTGGGCGAACGGTACCTCGAAACTAGGTTGATTTATGAGATGTGTCGATGCATCCTAAGAGGCTATTCTCCTATCAGTTCTTCCAGGAATTCAGGAATAATCAAGATGCTGTCAAAGAGACACTTTTAGTAGCAGGCATTTAAGTCGCGGCTGTTTCAACCCGGACAGATACGGGAAGCCAGTCGATCGGGGACATGTATGCTCCAGTTTGAACATTCATGTGCCACAGGCTTTGAAGACGGTTTTACCCAGCGGTTCAGTCTGATTAAACGATATCTCATTTCATTTGCTCTAATACTGTCCTTCAAATCAATTCGTTCTGTTTTGCCAGAATATGATCTTAAAAGCCGCCCCGGATGCTGAATATAGCTTAGTATACCTTCTCCGAATGTCCTTATAACCGCTTTATCACTCAGCCCTGATACAAAGCAACGCATTAAAACTGAAACAAATTGATCAACGTATGTTGTTTATTTACCACAAAAATGATGGGAAGGCATGTTAGCTCTACTGAACCAACATTCAAGCTCAGCAATGACCATGCGGCGCTTCAGTCCCTTTTAGCCAACAAGATTCTCTTGAAGTGCGCATGCGCTTGTTCTCGCCATTTCATATAGTACGTCGGTAAATCTTGCCACATTATAACACTCCGTCGTCCATCTTAGGTTGCTAGAAAAGGCAGCAAAGAACATTCGATCCGTCAACTCTAGATTTTTATAACCCTTTCTCACTTGAGAATACGGGCCCCCATGAGCCTCGGGTGGCGTGAAGCTTCTGACAAGGCGGAGTTTGCAAAGGAGCCTTGCAGTGCGATAAAAATCCCATCCCTCCGAGTTCCACGTCAAGCCATTCGTTCGTTCGGCTACCAACATGTCAGAATGCAGTGGCAGCCAAAACGCAAACCCAATCCTCGGAATGCTCTACGCTTTTGCAGGAAGCCAGCACGTGACCTACTTCACAAAGTGGCCAGGGAAGGGATTCGCTCAATTACAGCCCAAGTTCAAGCTACAGATCATGGAACGATGGCATTGGGTCGAAGAGCAATAAGGTCCTCTCTCACAGAGTGCATTCAACAATTGCACCTTCTTCTCATTGAACAGATTGATCAATCGACGCACGTTACCCAAGAACAGGTCCTCGGAAGAATTGCACAGCGGTTCCCCAAGTACAAGTCGGTGATAAGTGCAATCCCGGCTGTGGCGAAGTGTATCCCGGAAGATTTGAAACAGCGCTTGGCTGTTAGATCGCAATCCAAATCATTCAAAATCGCGTTGGTGCTGCTAAACACTTGGGTAAAATAATGTTGTGTGCTTCTCATATGCTCGTCATGCAAAGTTTTTCCCGGCCATACAGTAACCGAAGACCCGTCTAGTCAGCTTCTATCCGATTCTGACGAACGGAGACACCCAGGTACCTATACGTGAATTGGATATTGGCTTGCACCAAACACCATCGGCTGTCGCGGAAAGAGCAACGGTGCCGATAGCCAGCCCCAGACGTCGTATTCCTTTAAAGACTGTACATCTGGAAAAACTGTCGGAAGTGCAGGCCCTACGAGTAGAAAAATGGTCTACTGTGATTACAAGAGTGGTCGACCAATTTTTGTCAACAGTGATTTGAATACAGATATGTTCTTGAGACATTTCTGTCCAAGGGGCAGATCGCAGCTATGTAACAGAATGAGGGAATTCAATCCAAGCTCCTTGCCAACGTGTTGAACTACATATGCAAGTGCTATGCTATTTGCATGGTCCTGGGACAGACCCATTGTATAGTTGCAGATTCATTTCATCAAAACACTCTCAGCCAGGGTGCATTCCATTCAGTTGTACATGTTGAGATACGCATATACAGGAGCTTCCAGTAAAACATCGGAATGAAGAGAGCGCTATATAATGGTTACTGATACAACTCCCTCCAAATTTCAATCCCACGCAGGAGTTCACGCGCTTCAACCTCCTCTCTTTCATTGCCTTCAATACTGACAAAGCGTAGTGCCTCCATAAGCCATTTAAAAGGGATTTTCTCACTATGGCTTCCTCGCAGTATATGATAGAGAACGTCTCGCGTATCTTCAATGGTCAGTCGGGGTAAGGTTGACGGGTCTTGGAAGCACAAACCAGGATACGTCAGTTCGGTCGAATATGTGTTTTGGATCCCAACCAAGACCTCTGGGCTCAGAGATCTCATCCATAGATGCAAAATAGCTTCACATGCATCCGGGTCCAACGCTTCGAAGGCAGGTCTATAGAAGTTCTCCAGGCGAGCTGCGTCGCAACGCTTGAGATTTGACAGTATGTTTACCAGGGCTGGGTTGTTTCTAGCCACAAATTGATGTGAAGTCAGTCTCAACAGGAATGATTATTTTGCAATGAGTAGAAAGCAGCGGGCTCTTAGTTGGGAGAAGCACTCGCACAGTATTGTCGTTCTCATGTAGGCTGATGAATTGAAGGGGCGCAAAACTGTTGGGCTCATTGTGTCTTTGCCTCCTGTACAATCCCGTACATCAGCAATGTTCTCCATGAAGGACTGAAATAATAGTTGCCTCACTTGCAGCTCTTGGGCACAGCTTGCCTTGGTATGGCCATCCTCATGAATGACTCCTGCATATTGCTAAATGTTGCCTCCTAGCCGGTGAACCCAATGGTATGGTTGGCGAGGGCGTATTCATCCGGGTTCTGATGAAAACCGACCATTTCTCCCGCCTGGGGCGAGGGTGGCTGTGGTTCATAGCAGTTGGCCTGAACATAAGATTGCTCAGTCATAACCCCTTATTTTTGCAAATTAGCACCATTTATATCCTTGTACGTTGGCTTTGAGGAATTTGAACTCCAGACAGAGCTAGACATACCTGTCCCGTGGGGATGTTTGATGATGCTCTCACTGAGCGGATATGACGGGGGACTTGGACCAGGGGCAAGGGTGCTGAAAGGTTGGGTGTACAGATGTGGAGGCCAGTGGCCATTGTTACTTGCCATGGTCCAAAGGATCGCACCCTTGATCACCAATCTGCAATGTCTTCTGGAACAAGTATGGCCTTGGAAACTACGCGATCTCGACTGCAGCGGTCCAAAAGCAAGCATAGAATGTCATTACCCGAGCTTCGAGACAGTAAGCTTCGTCAGTGGGAGCAGCAAAAGCACGAAAACATATTTTATGCTTCATGCCGGGAAAACCTTGTCAATCTATCAGGAGCAGCACTTGAAGTCGCCCAAAAGCTCATATTGCAATACCACTTTGAGCCCGAGGTAAATCCAGTGGGCAACATCCGTCTACTGCAAGCAATCCAAGCTCTGAGGGCCTCGCTAGACGAATCTAAACGGCGAGAGGTTGAGGCAGAACAAATTTGGAAGCGAGAGTGGAGAGTTACCCGTATCCAGCGCTCGCGAAATTCATGGATCTAGCCTTGCAGTATACACGCTGTCTGCAAACAGCGAGTTAGAATTTATCGCCGGCCAACTTCTGCTTTCTACTGAATATCTCTTCCATACCATATACAATCTATACAGCCCGAATCGGCATGGACCTCAATATTTGTACGCAGCTAACTTGTCAAGGGGTAGTAAAGTTTATGTACAAAACGGATAATAGCGTATTCGGGAATAAAACACCCAGAATCTGTCTCATCGCGCATTAACTCTTCTCTGGCAGCCTATTCTGTGTATTACTTATGGGGAGGAGGTTGGATTGGTGGTGGACTGCCTATGGGAATATCCATTAGAATGTGGGAGTGGTGACGACAATTACCCACTTGTCATGGGAAGATCATTCCACCGCATTCGGTTAACTTTGTGATTTTGCTCCATACTGCCGGTTTTGCAGTTGGCGCATTTTGGAAATTTAGCACCGCATGCTTCTTTTGTACCAACCAACTTCTGTCTTACATGCATTATGCATCGTCGTTCACCATAGGGATTTCTCACGGCCTGTGAAACAGGGTGCCAAGGTCAAGCTCGGCCTTGACTCGACGCTCCAAGCAAGTGCCCTACATAAATGCATCGACATTCCTTCTCTTCTAACAATACATTCATACGACCACACTATGCCCCCAGTCGCCGTTACACTCTCTCACTGGCTCTCAGGGGTCTCTCTCCCTGGAAAGTATGGTCTCTGTGCTGCTTTGGTCCTTTTTGCATGGCTGTTTTATCACATTGGACGGGATTGCCTGGTTTGGTCCCTGAAGTTGCAACGTGCCCTCTCTTGGAGGCGCTTCCTTCAGTCCCCGGTACCAAGCATCCTGCATCGTCTAGATATCCTGTCTTATGTACAATGCCTCCTATTGGCCGCTCTCTTGACATCGAATGTCGTTGTTCTGGTCTTCGCTACTCATTCTTTTGCCGAAGTGCAGAAAAGGGCCGGCTCAATGGCCGTCATCTACCTTGTCCCATTATTTGCCGGGCCCACATTCAGCCAGGCATCCAGTCTCTGTCGCTTGAGCCGGGATAGCCTGGCGTGGGTCCACCGCTGGGTGGGCCGAGCATGTCTAGTCCACTGCCTCCTCCACGGCACCATGATAGTAGAACTTGCCCGCCTGTCCACGCCATTGTCGGGCCCTCTTTTGGCCGCATTTGGGGTAATTTTTCAGTCTCATTATATGTCACAGAGGGTTGCTTCGGGGTTCAAGTACAAAATGCTCACGGAGTATAGGCAATCGTCAGCTTCCTCGCAATGCTACCAATTACACTTGCTGTAATGCTCCGACGCCATCCACAGCTTATGCTCAAACTTCACTATCTGCTGGCAGTCTGTGGTGCGGCTTGCCTCGCATACCATCTGCGAATCACCCGGTCACTTTACTTCTGGGTGCTGGTCGGCGGTGCTAGCCTGTGGGCCGTGTCATCCGGGGCTTTGTGGGCGCAGACTATGTGCGCGCTTCACTCATGGAGACACATCCGGCTCCAAGCTGAGACAAAAGTATCCAAACAACTCCTCTGGCTCGAAATCTCGGTGCCCCTACAATGGAATATCCAGGCCGGTCAGCATGTTCAGCTGTGGATGCCGCGCTCAGGGTATCGCTCTTGCTTGCATCTGCCGCTTCTCTATGTGGCGAATGTGGAAGAAAAGCAACAGCAAAAGAATGGCACGCCCACTTCCTCCCGCCAACTGCACTTTCTCGTGCGGTATCAACGAGGTCTCACCAAGAGACTCGCTTTAGATGCGATAAAGACCGATTTTAGCTTCCCAGTGTTTATGTTCGGACCATTTGGACACCCGCCTTGCTTTGGAAACTATGGTACCGTGTTGTTTGTGGTTGAAGATATAGGCCTGTTTCGAATCCTACCCTTCATTCGACACCTGGTTCTTGGCAGTCGCAGGAGGGAGACGGTGGTGCGGAAGCTGGAGATTCTTTGGGCTGTAGATTGGAGCAGTATTGTTGAACTGGAGCTTCTTCCCGAACCTATAGGGGTCGAGGTGTCTCTCTCGGCTAATCATGTTCCAGATACCTTCCAGCGGTCCAAGTATAAGTCGTGGATCTGGGACAGCATCCAGCATCTTTTTGAACTCGACCGACAGCGTAATCACGCTTCGGACTCTGGGGATACGCAAGCCTCGGTGGGTTCAACGAGCAGTTCAGCGAGCATAGGTCAGCAGCAAATGGGGCTTGGTGCGACTGGGGGGTTTGATGTAAGCGTTGTAGCTCCCGGGTGAATCGTCCGCTAACAACTCGCAGATTTTGCAAATGAGAATCTACTGTCCGGATGCCCCTCAGGAGGCCCACGGACGATTTCCGCAGTCAAGACGTATTCAGTCTCTGTTTAAAGTCTTCATCGCAGCAAGGGGGGTCGCGGAGTATATTGATAACCAATGCGGGAAAATGATAATCGCTGGTAGGTAGCACGGACGTCGCCGCTAGTATTATCGGCGCACTCCAGTCCGACGAGTCTCTCGGTTCCTCTTCGCCTCTTTTCTTACCTTTAATCGCTGATGTTTTTGCAGTGTGTGCGGGTGGACTGATCCGCAGGAACGTGGAACACGCGGCGCGACCAAACATCAGCGAAGATCTGCGCTTAGTCAACCTGTGTCTTGAGCCAGCCGCTGAGTGGACGGGTGATGAGATCTCAAGCAAGCCGCGAGAAACCACCAAGAATCACCATAGCGTATCTTGCACTTCGCGGCCACCAGGTAATATATCACGTTTCGACCGTATCACTGCTCTTTTTCGTTGTTCACAGCTAATATTTACCTACCCATGGTTAGAGTCATCTGATATGGGCAGGGGCTCCCCTTCAGTGACGAAGAATGGCGCCTTTGATCATAACAATTTCGTCAGGCAGAGAATAGCCGAGGGAAGGAGGGTCTGATGAGAATTTGCGAGGTCCTTCGTAAACGAACAGGTCTACAAGAGCTCGGGCGTTTTTACGTGATAATCTTCAGCGGAAGTTGATTTTGTTAAATAAAAGCAGGCTTCTATTTAGCATGTAGAACCTTGATGTATTCTCGCCTAGATGAAGTGGCCACTATACTGTGTGTCTCTCTTGACAAGGGAGGAAATCTCCACATCCGCTAAGATAAATCTAGACTAGTGTGTGTACATGATGGAATGGTCTGACAATTGACCAGATGGCGGTTGCCAGAGCCTTGGCAAAACATAGGCTTGGCAGCGCCTCATTCATCCAGGAGAACTGGCTGAATTCAAAAGATTTTTTGGCATGCGCGGCACATATATATATCCTAACATTTCCGTAGAATAGGAGTGATCTCCCTTACCCGATACGAACGACGCCTCAGATCCATCAATGTACTAGAACAATAATACGCAGTTACGCGTTATTCCCGGGGCCCAGCCTCCCCTTCCAAATGAGCTCGTTGAGACTAGGTGTTAAACTGGACATGGCCGCTCTCAAAAGATCAGCGTGCCCACTATGGCGGAAAACTCGCTAGGGTGGGACTAGATGTGCTTCGGCGACACGACGGCAGAGCGTAGCACATATTGCAGAATAGCCTACAGACATGTACTGTGCTGTAAAAAGATTTATTATCAGGAAATGAAAGCCAAAACCTGTGCTGTTCGTACATAGTATTCTTGAACACATAAGTCTTGTATGTACCCTAGTGCGCGGCTTTACTGAACCACACGTCCTACTTTGCGATAAGCAATCTGCCAAGGGCTGACACAAGCCTGGAACGTCTTTTTGCACAAGTCAATGCCGCCCGAAGCTGCAACAGAAACAAAAGCCGGGTTCCATTAGCCCACCGGAGAGCTCAGTCATTTTTCTCGGGCCATTCCCGGAAGATGATTATCTCGAGGATAATATACTTGTTACCTTTTTGTATGAGTCGCAGTTCCTGAAATATTCATCGTAAGACTTCGATTAAAACTAGCTCCAATTACAATCAACCCTTCGAACTTAGTGTTTGAAACACGAATAGTAATGTGGTGGTGCTTTACGTAGAAGCCCATCACAGAACTAGAAATCCAGGGATGTCTCCGAGCCGCGAGAAGCTCCACTGCGCTAGATGAGGATGGCCTACCGATGCTCGTGTGGAAACATCTGTGGAAGTATCTCAAGAATTACATCACCGGGATCTTGGAAGGTCATTCCGGAGTACTGTAAGAGGTACCGAACAGAGGCCAAATCCCTGCGGTTCAATCCCATTCTCCCTCGTCATCATCATATCCAAGAGTGACACTGATCAGGACAGGACCAGGGACTAAGTTGCCGCCAATACCTCCAATATCTTTGGCCTCAAACGTGTACGCATTACTCACTCTAGTAGCATTTGCGGTAATGATAGAGCAGATTTCAGTAACTGCATCGCATATCTTTCATGTCTTGAACCACAAATCCGGCACTCTGAGCGGTTATGGCCGAGACATCGATACCGGATACTTCCAATTTCCCATCGGATCATAGGCCATGGAAACCTGTTCGCGAATCGGGGCTCACGAAGGCCTTGGTGCAACCACAATCCTCTCATGCTAACTGCAGCAAAAGTAAGCGTACTTACTTCTTAACCTAATAAAGCTTGCGCGTACTTCGAAAACTGTACGGGCCGACAATCAATTGGTTGTATATGGAAGGAGAAGGGAATTCTGCCGAACGATGATCCTGAACATCGAGAACGGCGACAAGCCACAGCAGGCATCGACCTGACTTAAGTTTCTGTTTCATGTAGTTGGACGAACACAAATACATTTGGGAATTTATAGCATTGGTACACTTCCTGCATATTGCTCAGCAACGTGCCAAAATAAACATTTTCATACCACCGTCTCTGCGCTAGCAAAGCCCTTCCAAATCAACAAGCAAACAGGGTCAAGGTGTCCATTGGCGAAAGAACGGAGAACCGCCGGATAGTTTTTTTCCCCTCCTCGCCCGCAAATATGGGTGGGTGTTGGGGCGGTGCGAGCCAGAACGTGGAGAACGGTTCGCTTGGTAATTACACATCAATATCTTGTGCATACTGCATATGAGAGCATAGGCTAATATTCTACTGTCAAGTTCTTTATATTATCATATCCGCAAATGCGCAAAGAAAGGTGACTGTAATACACGATATCTCATTTTGGATAAAAGTTGTCTACTTGGATACTATTGAGGGTTGAGATCCTATAGATATAGTGTTCGCTTCTTCAATTTCCATATGCTACAACTACAGTATGAAAATTGATAGGCAATCAGCATTTGAACTATTCCATGAAAACATTGACTTCCACACCTCGAGTCACGTGCCATGAACGATATAGCAGACATTGTGCGAGCAATTGGTCACCAACAAGGAGAATATGCATACTATCGCGCCTGCTACAGTCTGTTCAAGCAGCTACAGGACTTGGTGGCTGAAGTGACCGAGGACTTGAATGGTCTTTATGAGAGCCAGCAGTGCAACCCTTCTGAACGGTTTTTAGCTGTCTCTCAAGTTGCCGAGGATTTCAGGTCGTCAGTCCAAAGCATCTCCGCCCGCGAAAAGAATGCCCAACTGGCATTGGCCAGCCTATGGTCGTCCAACAAACCACAGACCGACTCTGACAGGGCAGGGAACGCTGGATAGATGATTATGGCTATCTTGATGGATTGGTTTCTGTGTTACTGCCAGAGCAAGGACATTGTTCTATATGGAACTTGATAAAAGGAATTCCATAAGGCTGGCAAGATTGTGAAGTAGTCTAAATTCATTTCAAAAGGCATAGCACGTTTGACACCTCTAATTATTGTCCTATCCGCGAGGTTATATGTCTCTGACTGATTTCTGCTTTGCTTGCCTTGATTGAACGAAGTCTGCTGAGCGCAATGTATCCCACCCCTCCGCGGCAATTCGCAAGTGATATAAGACCTCAGTTTCGCCTTTTGAGTTATGATTTTATGATTTGCCAAGCCACGCGCCATATTTAAATATTGTAGTGCCAATTATCCGGCATGAGTGAAAGTGACAAAACACGATGAAGAACAACTTACAATAATAGAAAATCGTCGGAGTTACAAAATATTCACCTAGGGCTCCAACCTTAGTCAATTAAATGGCGAGAATCAAATAGGCTCAGGATTGGTCGAGAATCTCAATAACATTCAATTCAGATGATAGATTTGAGTGTAGAATGCCTACACTCAAGGCAGCATCTGAACAGAGAGCACACGGTCTTATTACTAACGCCGACCTCCTCTTAGCGTCGCGGGTCATCGGCTCGTTATGAAACACGGGAGGTCTTTATACCGCGCACAGCACACCACAATCAAGAATTAATGCACATGAAGACTATAGATGACCAGTCCCTAAACTGTCTCCTCCCACGAATGGTACGTTGGCTTCATTATACTCCGATACTTTGCATGTATCGGGAAAATGAATCCCAAACGGCCTTCTGACGCCTCGGAATGGAAGAAGTCGGCGCCTTGGGAATGGTTAGCTTCGTGGGGTTGTCGGAGACATAGTCCGCAGGGGTTTTGTGCACTGCAGGTCGAGAGCGAGTACCCTGTAATGTCTTAGAATCATTCATGATGTCTAGCGTCACATGAAACCTTATTGTCTCTTCCATTGTTGGAACGGGAACATGGGGATGGGAATGATAAGTGTAGATTCGGCCATTCGGCATCTCCATTGTTAGCCAGCTCCGGATGGAGTAAAGACGCCAAAAGTCATTATGGCGGCGGAGGAGGTTGTTCCGCCGTTTCCGCAACTGTTCCTGTTTCACGCGGCTGGTCTTTGTCGCCATTTAGTGTTTTTGTGAAGGCGATAAGGAGGAAGAGGAAGCAAAATTGAGACACAAATTCCCCTCGCTGATACTTAAGGCGATGCGCTCGGTTAGGGATAGGGCACAATCCTGCCGTTTGCCATGGTACGGTGGCGGTTATTAGCGATTGGCGGCAGGGGACTTAGGGCTGCGTCGGACACCGTTCAAGACACGTTCAAGAGCTATGTCTATAAGAGCGATGCAACATGCGTCACGTTTTGAACGCCGAATACCTAGGCTAGAATATTGCTAATAGGAAAGTTAGGAATATCACGTATGTTAATATGCAATCACATATAGGCGGCTCATCAACAATCTATGACCTACCACAAATATCCGAGCAGCATGGCCTCTACCCCCGTTTTTGGTTTTGCAAACGGAGGTGAAATGCACTCTGAATCAGGTAGAAAACTTTGCCATGCAAGGTAGTATTGGAGAGAAGCCAACTCTCTGTGCGGTAAAGCCGTTCTAGTCTCACACCTGTTCATAGATGATTTGGCGATCATGGGAGAAAGTGAAGCGTCTGTGAATCGTCTAGACCTTACCGCGAGCCGTACTTGGCACTTGCACATAGAGGACAACGTCAATCTATCATTTTACCCTATTAAACATCCCAATTGGTCCCGTAAATGACGAGCTGGAACGCGGTTCACCGTGACCAACCGTTCGCTCGCTGGCCGAGTCAAGCAGCGCGGTGCTTTCGTGACTAACCTGGTAAATTCGTTCAATCCAGAGCCATTGCGGTGTCCGATCGTGCCCACTTCAGGGGGAACAGTTTGCGTGGGTAGTCAAGACGGCCCATCATAAACAATTCAGATGCATTCTTCCACATTAATCACCTAGGTTAATAACCTGGATTAGCTTCGTTGATGGTCCGCATTCATCAAAGGTGACTGTTGAAATTGACACAATGTACAAATGTCTATTTGAAACAATCATTGGTGATTCCGTCCGCATCAGCTAGAGATCTATTGTCTATAAGAGCTGGTCTCTAGTCAGTATCACGCGTTGGTCAGTTTTCTAGCTATAGTGACAACTGAATCTTTCGGAGTGTACTTATGCCGCCGCCGAGTTCCTATGATGACACGTCTTGTAGCGGAGCCACGCTGGGCTCTCAGGATTCGGAGCCCCAGGATGTCCTAGACTCAGAACTTGACTCCGATTATGTCCCTTCGGAGATGAGCGAAGATCGAGCATTCCTAGCTTCCGATACAGAAGAGCTCTCTTACGTCTCAGATGACAGTTACAATATGGAGGATCCTGTAATGAGCATGATATACGACTATTCGACCCATGGGGATCGAAAGGTATGACCAGAACAAGTGTTTGTTAGGGTCTGGCTCTCCTCACCATTTTATCCAGATACCGAGCCTCGAGAAGAAACCCATCAAAGCGATAGCAAAACGAGAAATTACTCGAAACGGTCAGCTAAAGACTGAGTATCTAGTCCTCTGGTGCTCTTGGGAAAGCTTGAATTAGTGGGATGGCAAGGAGAACCGGAATCAGTGATTGTACATCTTTCTTTGTCCTTTGCTACGACCCTATAGCAGAATTAAAGAACGAGACAGAGACCCTATCAGACACAATTCCCTTCGATTCAATGTCCGCTCCCCGAACACACTTTGTTTTCAGATATATATCTTGAGCATTGGAACAACATATCGCCCACAAAGACAAACAAGTATGGCGACGACTGTTTTCTCCTGTCGTGCTAGTAATAGTCAGTTCGAGCAGCACCCCAAGACCATATAGTTTCCTGGCCACTGCAAGGTTTTGCTTGCCTCCAGGCTCGGGAGATACTTCGCTGGTGATCTAGGAATATGACTAATTGCTAGAGACGATAACTTAGTTGGAGTTACTGGCGAATGGTACCGTACAGCAGCAGCAACGATTCTATTGGGAGTACTCAATACTACAGCGGAAAACTGCTCAAAACAAGGACAGATGGAATCACGGTCCGACATGATACTGATGTCTCGATGGAGATGATCTACGCCTGTGAGTCGAATATGAAGCATCTGAAGATGGGAGCCTTTCGCACCCGGTTCAAGACTCGCTCGCTGTGTTAAAGGGATCAGCCGTCTCTCTTTATCGTTACTGTACCCTTCTCTCACGCAAGTAACTAACCACAGAAGAAGTGTTTGCACACAGCGCCAAGGCAGAGAGCTGATTGAGATGCCTCAACTCGGCCTTATCGAATATCCAGGACGAGCAGAAGTCTCGAGTACCTAAACGGCCCGCGGCATGGGGACAGGAGCGATCTGTGACCAACGAAAGTTGGATGAGAGTTTCCTGATGTTGGATTCGGTATCCCTCTCTATCCAACACGCCAGCTGGAAGGCATGTGCCCAAGCGCCACCTGGTGGCCGATCAGCACTGAGTAGGATTCGTAATATGGGATGGTCTGATACGCACGTGAATGACCGAAGGAGACCAGGGCTGAGATGTGCGAAGGCCAAGCGAAGTTGATCCCCGATATCTTCCAAGAACTGCTGATCGGCCTTAGCGCCGTCGGGGGTCCCAATAGTTGAGAAAGGATCAGCGGCCAATCCGACTGCCTGAAAGATGTTGAATGCTGCACAGCGATTGAACCGAGTGAGACGGATCGGGGCGTCAAACTTCAAGTGGCGGGTGTGCAGAAGGTGACTGGCGCTTTTGGAGTGATGGATGAAGAAATCATCGACGTTAAGCACATTCAAAGCCCATTCACTCGCAGCGCAAAACACGATCACACGGTAAATCCGAGGGACCAGAGCATTGTAAAGTTTCGAAGAGGCATGGCTCAGGGATCGAAGAGCAAGCGGGGGTAACTGAGGAGGCAGCAATGTGCTCGGGTTCCATAGGAGAAAAGTATACGGACCCACTCCGCAATATTTTGCAGGAGCTCGTTCGGGAGATCCTCGAGCATTTTATCTGCGATATGGTGTTTGTTCTCTTTCAACAAAGGAAGGTCCGACTCCTTTGTACTACGCATCTCAACGAAGCCAATTGCAGCTAGACAAAGGAATAGATGAAACTGCCGCTAAAGAATGACAGAACAAGAATTAAATACGATATTGCACAGAAGCTGTTCGAATAAACAAATAAATAGGGCATGAGTGGCGAGCTTGATCGAAGAAGATGCCAGGAAATTTTAATGTTGCAGAGGACTCGGATAAGCATATTGACATGAGTTACTCGGCAAGTGTAAATATGATCAACTGTTGAATCCTGGCTATAGATCCCGGTTGACTGTACGTTGTTTCGGGGCCTATATGAGTAATTGGGCGAAAGAGAAAAAGGACTAATCTAGTACCTGTGGAACGGAGAGTCACATAGCCGTGGGGACAGATGGTCCGGCCAACGGCGTTCTCCCTTTGGAACTTAGTAAAAGACTACAAAAGATGAACTGGGATTTCGACCAGTTTGTGCTGCAATCGATATGGCCTTGGCGAGACTGACAGCAGGGAGCTGGCATCAAGCGCTTAGAAGGGAATTTCTTAGAGATCTCTCCCCATGATCCAGAGTTTTTTGTCCAGAACATCATTGGTATTTTCTAGAACAGATATCAACTTTTCCTTGTTGCTATAGCAAGGAACACTTAAGTATATCTCCATAACTCTTTAAGGACGGTTTTGGACCTGTCGAGTAGGATCAACTAAGCAGTATGTCACAACTTCCCAAACGTTCCTCAACGACAGAGAATGTCATTCTGGAGGGTCCTGCCCTTGTTCTGAAGTAAACGTCAATATAGCACCAAGAACCTGATCATGTCTTCCTGTTCTTCATCGATTTCCTCACTTCTACAAAATAGATAGTACGGATACTGGCTCCTGATGTTTGAACGGGTGTCCACACAGCCGCAGTATGCTGCTCCATGCATCTTCGGCTCCTATTCCCGTTCAATTAAGTTCTTCTGGATCGCTGGTATTAACTCACGGCATCTTTGTATAACATTTGCTATGTGGGTTTACTATCTATGTCCGCCATCGGCTGGAAGACCCTACTTTTTACCAGGCTACACGCAACGCAAGAAAGGTGAAGCCCCAGCCTCTTGCTTTCCATCCCCTTAGACTTCAAAATACTGTCTCTTGATACGGAACACCAAATATCCTAGACACAATCCAAAATATGGACCAAGTACCGGGTAAGAAATCCTGAGCTATGCTCCTTTACGGCTCAGGTCGGATTAAGTTCCACACGCAAACCATTGGTCTTGCACTCCTGGATCAAGTACCAGGTCGGGTTGCGATGGGACTTCACTTGCCCGCCCTCCAGCAAATGACAGACACCCCTTCGCGGTGCTGGAGACTATTACTCGGTTTAATTTAAGTCCCAGGAAGCCAAGATCTATTCTCAATTCTAACTCGACATTTTACACAGTCCGTAGAACTGGCAAGTACTATTCAAGATTTCAAACTGTCAACATTGTTCAAAGACCTTGTATCCGCGCAATTAACACCCCTTAAATGACATAGGACACCTGAAAGAGGCAGATTATTATCGTGAAGAGACAGAGTAGGTAAATCTACGCAATATACAAACCAGTATAGGCAAAATATAAGACGACCAAACTTTGAGGCTACACATTCAATGAGTTGCTCGAGCTTTAAGCTGTTTAAGTCAAACCAGTTTAGCTCAAACTAGAACCTGTTCAAAATAGCCATTCTATAAGTACCTAAAACTTTATCTTCTGTTAGACCATATTGTTTACACCTATGATTGGGTTGAAGAACCTCCCCACGGCAAAAGTTATTGCTAATAGGAAAGTTAGGAATATCACGTATGCCTAATATGCAATCACATATAGGCGGCTCATCAACCATATATGACCTACCACAAATATCCGAGCAGCATGGCCTCTACCCCCGTCTTTTGCTTTTGCAAATGGAGATGGAATGCACTCTGAATCAGATAGAAAACTTTGCCATGCAAGGTAGTATTGGACAGGAGCCAACTCTTTGTGCGGTAAAGCCGTTCTAGTCTCACACCTGTTCATAGATGATTTGAGGATCATGGGAGAAAGTGAAGCGTCTGTAAATCGTCTAGACCTTACCGCGAGCCGTACTTGGCACTTGCACATAGAGGACAACGTCAATCTATTATTTTACCCTAGTAAACATCCCAGTTAGTCCCGTGAATAACGAGCTGGAACGCGGTTCGCCCTGACCAACCGTTCGCTCACTGACCGAGACAAGCGGCGCGGTGCTTTCGTGACTAACCGAGTAAATTCGTTCAATCCAGACCCATTGCGGTGTCCGATCGTGCCCACTTCAAAGGGGACAGTTTGCGTACCATCGCAGTTCCTGCAATATTCATCTTAAGACTTCGATTAAAACTAGCTCCATTTACAATCAACGCTTCCAACATAGGGTTTGAAACACGAATAGTAATTTGGTGGTGCATGTTGGGGCACGGTAACATCCTGGCTCTCAGTAGGGCCGGTTAAGGCTGATTTGAACGAAAGTAGCACCAGACATTGTATCACGTCTGCATGAAGGTGATTCTGAATGCATTTCGCTGCCTATCGAGGGTAGAGAAGGCAACCATCACGGAAACAACATAGCATGCCCGAGACCAGACAGACGAAGGCCGACCAGGTGTCTGCCCTATTTGAAAAGCCCCCTAAGAGTTATCCCTGCTTCATGATTAAAAAAGAATGGCTCACAAGCCATCCATCCGACCCCCAGGCCCTCTTGGTCTAGACTTATTAAGAAATTTTGCCGAAGGGATCAGACTTCCGTGGTATGGAGCCTGTATATTGCGACTATGCCGGGATATATATTGAGCATTTACCCTCCTGAATAGGTATCACAAAGCAAACACCACTGGTATTCTTCCGTATTATCAAATCCCATGGCCCCTCCACTTGATTATGAGCCCAGCATAGCTCCAGCTGCATTTGCGGCAAGCTGGCGTGAGAAGTTCAAATCACCACCACGGCGGGTTTCCTCCATCTACAGTTTTCCCGATGATGATTGTCCTTTCGAATATGTCGACCAACCGCTGAATACTGAAGCCAATGATGTGACGGGGAATGAGGTTGACCGTCAACGTACTGAAAGCGACAGCTTGACGGCGGACCCTCCAAGCTTGGCTTTGCCCGACTTAGATAACCTGCGGCAACATTCTCCCGAGGTAATCATGGCACTGGAGGGTACGTTTATCAGACAGTAAGTAAAATCGATCCTGGTCTCAATTTGCCCCTCACTCACAGCCAAGTAGAATAGACAGCCAAGTGCAGTGGGTCATTTCTCTAGACTACTTCCAAGACAAAAGACTTGTATATTGACAACAGGTACCTAGGGCGATGGACGAGCATATCAGGCAGCAAGATGTTTGGAACGACGGCATACAACGGCAGATGGAGGCAATTGTTGCACACCACCGGAAAATAGATGCCCTGGAAGCGCAGGTGGCGGCGCTGCAAGGAACGCTGGATGTTCTATGCGGTAACAAGGAAGCGGCTAATGCAGGGCGCAGATCGGGTGGCCGCAGACGCCAGGCACCATGAAGACAGCCCCATATCCTCAGAATCCATCAACGTAATTTAAGCCAAGCGCGATGCCTCTTTCATCATCCAGGAAGTACTCCCAGACACCGTATTCCTAGTAACTGCTCGCTATTTGTGAAGGTGCTAATAGGATATTAATGCCCCTTCAGCGAGAGGTAACAGTGGTAACTGTGGTGGGCAATCACCCACTCCCTCTAGTTTCGTCTCCACCTAAGCGGCCGGGTGCTCGTGTACACGACGGCCCACCCAGGCGCTTAACGTAAAGATCCTAAACTCCACCTTGTATGCTACCGTACCGGGGACAGGCGCTGTAATACATTTTCCACACTGCGCTGGTATAGCATTTGCGTGCGTCCTGCTTCTGTACTATGAAAACATGTCCGGACACAACACCCGATCTCGCTTTGTGCAATCGGGCCAAAATATTATCTCTAGCTTTCATCGTCGCCTTCTTTACCGTCCAGCTAGTGACTAGGAGCTTTGGTCGGCTAGAGATCGCGATATACGAGATCGATCCTTGCTTAGCAACTGGGGCATGTCGCTATCGGCCCCTAACGTACCCCAACCGCAACGTATGTGTTTATCTTTTACTGTAGGTAGCTGCGCACTTCTTGCGTCTCAAAAATAACTTTTGTGATCGAACGGTATTCATTTGTACGGTCACAGTGAAGTCCTGCTATCTCTCGCCTGTCCCCTCCGCAATTTTGGGGCTCACTCCGTGATTGATCCTACAAAACGGGCCCTTAGTGACCAAGGTGAGACACTGTTGACCAACTGAGGCTACCGCTTTGGCGCTGTTGGTGATGGAGTTGCAGCTTCCATGGTAAGTAGAAACTCTGATCGACATTTCCAGGGGCAGTTGAGTAGTCCTCGAAATGAAGCAACAGGCCAAACGCCTCAAGTACAGCCATACCCTGCAGGACTAGCGGTTGATCCACAACAGCTAGGCCGACGGAAAGCGCGTGACGTCTGCCATGGCTCGAATGTACTTTGTATTTAGAAGCAAATATTTCCCCGGATCCAGCCCGGCCGTACGCATCCTGCCCGTGAAGCTTGCCTGCGCTAGCACAACGAACCTAAGCCGCTCTTGGCATTGATTAGTGCGGATCTGGCCCTCAGGACATGCTCCGTCAGCCGTCCCGTTCTGCTGCGGCTTCTGGAAGTGATCCCACGCCCTGCCCAGCGGTGACAGCGCCTTAAGATGCCCGTCAAAGTTAATTGTTGAACAAATACAATGGTCCACGACAGTAGTCAAAAATAGGGTGCGGCATTATGGGAAGGCTGTAATCGACGATGGGCTAATGCTTTGGAAGCGTCACTGTGTCCAGTCAGAAGCTGGAATGAGACACACCGGCCTTAACTGCGAGTAAAAGCGCATCCAAATTTACTCCAAGGGGAAATGCCGAGAACGCCCCGCCCCACAAGGCAGGAAGCTAACAAAACGAGTCGGGCTGCCAGCAGCCACGGGGTGATGTGCAGCGATCACCTGCCTAACGCGTGCTCGAAATGTGCGACCCGGAACCTAATTACAACCTCCTCCGGGCACTAAACCACCAAATCGATAATGACTTACCGATGTATTACCATCGCAGGAGTCCACATGAGCTATAAATTTCAACCGTGAAAGTATAGTACCTGGTCGAGAGTAATTTCTCGACTTCCCAATCAACAGACTGTCCGCTGTGTGGGGTATACGGAAATGAAAACGCATCACCCAATAATATTAATCTGCCCTTGCTTTCTTGAGCTATATTACGACCAATTAAGACGTAGCTCTGTACCCACTCTACTAATCGCTTCCGGCGAGTCTCCGCTGGGTGTTCGCGCTAACTCGAGCACAGTCAATGGTATTTAAAGGGGTAATTCAAACGAGGTTTGCCGGGGTCTGAATCTCTGGCGAATCCATGATCACGAAAAGGCTCGGAATGGACCAGGATTTGCTCTGATTCCAGCTTTTGCCACAAGCCTGCTTTGCCCTGGAAATCCAGCCGTCGATTGTCTGATTTTCCACGTGCGGAGCAATCAACTCGCACTGATAAGCTGTTGGAATGCGCAAAGAGCAAAGAACAATCCTGTTGGCTATTTTTAGGACACACATAATCTCATATAGTAATGTGCCTAGATCTGGTATGAAAGGAGCGTGGATTAGCCAAACAAAAGCGCGCTCTAGGAGTGGTACAGCTGGCCGTAGGTCACGAGGGTAACAACGTATCCTCTTCACGCTGTACCCTTCATAGGATTGTCCTTGCTAGAGCATCCATGCCGGCCGACCAAGACTTTAGGATACCGTAATATTACCGTCCAGTAGACAGTACTAGGTGTGATATAGTATTCGAAAAAAATGTCCCACTTTTACTGTATTCTAAATAAATACATAGTCCAAAAATTGTAGTATTCAAATAATGATACCGTATCTTTTTGAGTATCTTTTTGAGTATCTTTTTGAGTATCTTTTTGAGTATCTTTTGATACTCTGTTATTTTGTGTTATACTGTGCTTAGCTACGTATACAGTTCTCTCGTGCCATGGATGATGCATACAATTCTCCTATGGGTTGGATCCAGGAGTATCATAGTATGACTCACCCTCTGGACGTCGACTACGAGATGTACCTGACCTGCCGAGTGTGCGAGAGGTTAGTCTTGGTTCAGTAGGAGTTGGATGTAGGATGAGACTCACCGTCTGGACGTTGACGACGCAATGTGCCTGACCTGCCGAGTGTGCGAGAGGTTAGTCTTGGTTCAGTAGGAGTTGGATGGAGTATGAGACTCACCGTCTGGACGTCGTCGACGCGATGTGCCTGACCAACCTGTTGGCACGAGAAGAACGTAAGCCTTGAATATGTGTAACTAAATGTTGTATGAGACTTACCATCTGGGCGTTGACGACACGATGTGCCCTGCCGGGGTGTTGACACGAGAAGAACATAAGTTGAATATGTACAGATGGGGTATGAGACTCACCGTCTGAAGTCGACGACGCGATGTGCCTGATCAAACTGTTGACACGAGAAGAACGTAAGTTGAATATGTACAAATGGGGTATGAGATTCACCGTCGGACATTGACGACGCGATACGCCTGACCCGCCGAGTTGTTGACCCAGTTGACGTGATGCCCGGAGAGAGTAGAGACTACTAGGTCAGAAATTAAGTAGGTAACTAGCCTTGGGCTTAGTTAACTAACTGTGTCTAGGCTAGTTAGGTGCCTACCTCTAGCTGGGCCACCGAAACATAACTATATGTAACTATGATCAACTGTTGAACCCCCCTAGCTATAGATCCCGGTTGACTGTACGTTGTTTCGGGGCCTATACGAGTCATTGGGCGAAAGGGGAAAAGGACCAATCTAGTACCTGTGGAACGGAGAGTCACATAGCCGTGGGGACAGATGGTCCGACCAACGGCATTCTCCCTTTGGAACTTAGTAAAAGACCACAAAAGATGAACCGGGTTATTCGCATCCACCCTATGTGGCTGTAAAATGAATGAATGGCTCTATGACCTCTGGAAGATCAGCCAAGCCCGACAACATATGTCCACTCCTGTATCTAGCAGATAGCTTATTGTCAAGGTACGGATGTGTTTTGAATTGAATAGATATAAAACTCATTGTTGATTGCATCTGGCCTCAGCGCATTGCATGTTGAAGTGCATAGAGTCTGGCGGATACCCAAGATTGAACGCATCTGCAATAGTCAAGGAACTAGTCGACTGTGGGTACCTCAAATCAGACGCATAATTGACAGAAATAAACATGAGCAAGGAAAAAATATGAAAAACCATAAACGCTAGCCCTGAAACAACAGGAACACACATGCGACTCAACAGAAGGACCTTCGTGTGTCTTCAGTTATCTTTTTCCTAAATAGAGATACTGGTCAACGTTAATAATGGTAGATGACTGAATACTCATCTTGATTGGTAGGAGACGCACCGAGATGAGTACGGAAAACATAAAGTCATACTCCGATGAATAAGATGTGGGCGATAAATTACCTGTCGGACAAAATATGGGTTATTATACCGCTAGACCTGAAGTGCTCCAAGGGCGACATCTTCAGTCTATACGGTAATCTTTTGTTCTGGCATTGCCTAATCTCAGGCAAACATCGAGTTAGTTTATGTAAGATCTCCACACATAACGGTACCTGCATTGCTGTTTTGAAATTGAGACTCACAAAGCATCCAATGCACTAGATGTGTTAGAACATTAAGCGAGCTATAAAGTCAAACCGTGATTCATCCAAATTACATACCAAAAGTCGAACAGATAACGCTGACTCCGTAGTGGCACAGAAAGTTTGGGTCATTCTAAGCGTCAGGTTTCTCTCCTCCGGGGGCGATTGTGTAGCCTTGTTTTATCATGATCTGTCGGTAATTATTCCAGTCTTTCTCAATCTTATCCAGAATTGCATTGTATTCCTCAGGATCGTCGTCGCGCATTTTGTCGGTGAGCTTGAAATGGTTCATGGTGTAAGAGAGATACGACCTGTAATCTATGGTCTTGGTTGGCTCCTCGGTTGACGCTGAAACGGGGCGAGGCTTCTTGATGCTTCCCGAATTTGCTCCAGAATCCGCCCTTTGTCTTTTCTTGTCAGAGTGATGGTTCTCTTCTCTTGCCGATCCATTTCCCGGGCTGTCCAAAACTGAGTCCTTCGTATTGGACTTCGTTCGCACGGATTGTGATTTAGTCTCTTTTGTTTTCACAGGAGGATTGGCCCAATCAGCACCTGGAAAGAAAGTGGGAGGCCTATCTCGATTGGTAATACCATTTTCGCTTAGCCAGGCTTGGTACGATAGGTCCTGGTGTTTCGCCGCGTCACGAATCCAGATATCCAGAGACATCTTTTGTTTTTTCTTGAGCCTTTCCATCAGTTTCCCCCTGAAAATAAAGCTCTCTCCATCTTTAAGCATTTTTGTGTGTCTCTCCTGTATTTGATCCCACAGAATTCCCACAAGTATAGTAGGAAATACATGAATGGCTTTCCCCTTTTTTGTCATTCGCGGCTTCCATTTTCGGTGGGGATTTGGTGTAAGAGTCACCACACTGACTACTTTCCTGATATTGGGGAAGCCGTACAGCCACTGACCATTTTCTTGAATGTCTAAAATCGTTTTGTGTTTGCCAGATATCAGTGGAAGACCCGTAATCTCATCTTTTGTGTGTGCTTTTGATGTCCCGAACTCATGTTTTGAATGACCGGGTGGCCCGTAACGGTAAATTATCCGTGAATTATCTCCGAAGCATTTGCATAGAGAATATGCTACAGCAACACCGCCCTCGTCAGTTATTTCGGGCGATGTGTTTGGAGCGGTCTGGGTTGACGGGCTCCCAGAATAACCCTTCCACTTTTGATTGTAAAAGCCCAGTCTTTCGGTTTCTGGTGAAGATGAATCACCACTGCCTGGTGTTTGACGACACTCTTCATTTTTCTCTCCGTCACGATCGCCCGGGGTGGATTCTGGATACTGTGGTTTACTCTGGGGATCCACTGACTTGCTAGTCGAGTCGATACCAAGCTCCTTTTCAAGCTTAGCAATCTTCTTCTTTTGAGCATGTGAGAGATCTCCCTCTTCGACCTTTTTGAGTTCTTCTAATTGCTCCCTTTGTTCATTCAGCTTCGCTTGCTGGTCTTGCCTTGCTTTTGTATCTCGAAGGGGCCTGCCTCCCTCTGCTGTCGAGATTCCATCCTTTGAAGTATCGATAGGACCAGAATCCATGTTTTTCGCGGATTTAGGAGAGTCCTTGAATTGAAACCAGCAAACTCGGGCCTACTTATAGATGAAAGGCGGAGAGATTGTCACGTCGATCGCAATAAGTAGTGAAAACGGTACCAAAAAAATTGGTCGCCATCAACTTTCTATGTCTGCTGCTTGTGTCTTTGTAGAAAAAGACATGACACTCTCAGTAATTTTCTTTACGGATGGGCTACTCTCACGCCCCTCAAAACGGTTCTGGAATAGTGAAGAGAAGCCATAATGCATCTTCAGAGCCAACCTAAAACTTTGGTCTTAAAGACCCCTCACGTAACATCTGAAGGCATAACTGAGTCCTCTCAATACCATCTGCGGTACTTATAGAATTTGACAACATCCACGCTTCTATCACTCAGCCGAATCCGATGGAGCAAATCATCTCCTATCCCACTCAATTGCACGTCTTTTTTATACAGAAACATTCATATTTGGTGTACGCAAACCTGAGCCGGTATGTTGTCAGACTATACAGAAATAGGTTTACGACCGCCAATAATAGTCTTTCTATCTCCCCGCCGTGAAGCTCCATCTTATAAGGCAACATCCGGAAAGAGATGAGATATGGGTGAGCCATCATTCGATCCAAGCAGATTTGTAATAATTTGAGAGTTTTCACCGAAGTGAAGGCGCTGAGAACAGAAAACGAAGGTGAAGAAAGCTACGATTGGGACCTTCGCCGAAACTTGGATACTGATCACGGAGCCTGAATTCCATTTCATCTCAAATGGAAAAACAGTTTACATTATCCCCAGGCTTTTCTTCTACGCCAATGCTCCTATTGAACGACCGGTTTACCGTCAGTGCTGCACACATATGATCATTATGAAGGCGGCAAGATAATATTCCAATCGCGAGCTCCGCAATCACTCATTCCATAGACTAATTTGACACACACTGACACGATATAATCTTGTCTAACTCTAACCGCGCGACGTCGGCGTGAAACTCAAGTCTATGGAGCTATGAATACTTCACAGATCGTTATATACACTGTCGTAGATCTTGAAAATTTGACTTAATCTGGCCTGTGTGAAAATAGGGATAGGAACTAGAGATAATGGCATCAGGCAGCAAATTGAGTAAGGTTGAAGATATCTAAAACCAAGATAACCCTGAGTGGATGTGTGCTCTTGTGCATACTTCCAGAAGTTCCACGTTGCCGTATAAGGCTAGTGTGTCCCAGCGAGAATGGCATACTATCCAAGAAGGCCTCAGGGGCATTTGAAGACTGCTGAAACCTCAACAGCCTGCATGCATTTATACTTATCTAATATCCAGCGTGCAAGCCAGCGCCTCCATGTCTTCGACATGATCTTCAATCTGAGGCCAAAAAGTCTCAGATTTTCAAAGTGTGAATTTTTTGGGAAATGCTTGCATTCTAATCTTCAGGGGAACCAACTGTTGCTTTGCCCAGATTTCTCATACTTCCCCCTACTTTTGATTAAGAATATCAAGTTTTGCTTCCAGGGCTGTTATCGCATCCTTTAAAGCCTGAAGCCTGGGCACGCCCTCTGCAAAAACATTAACACCCCATTGTATATCTTTGTTCCAGATCTGTTGCCTCATTAACTGCTCCTCCATGCCTCTGGATGTATTAATTAGTTATGTTGTCGAAATATATCACAGATACCATGATGACTCACTTCGCACGAGTTCCTAAGCTGTAGAAACGTCAGCTATGAATAGTTTCAGACCATATATCATCCTTACTCGTTGAAGACGGTGTTAATAAGCACTTTAGACGCGTAGGGTGGTCGATCTTGCAGATGATCGACACTGAAGCGGGATTCCATGGCGTAGCTGTCTTCACTAGCTCGCACGCGGTAGACCGCATCCGTGACCGTACAGTCCTCGTCATCATAATGGGCCCAGTCATCTTGTTCAGGCGGCCGATTGCCCGTATTGCTGATGTTCGGCAATTTCAGAGTACTGCTCTCTGGATTGAGGTTCATCGTTTGGCGCCAGTTGCAACAAACTCAGCCGGGACTATACTGTGCTCATAGTCGCTCAGTGTCGCCATTAGGGAGGCATCTGGATATAATGATGTTCCAAGGGCCATACGAGAAGGAGAATAGGCAATATATATGGCTATCATAAAGCGAATGAGGGCCAATCAGAGTAATGTGGAGTTGGGTTATTCCAAGCCCTCTTCATTCGGATTGAATAGGCCCTACATCATCCCTTCTAGGATATCCGGAACTCCAAACTTTATTTGAGGACTTATCTGCCTACAAGTAATCCTCACATTGCTATGACTGACTATTCATGGCACGAGTAAGAATACCCAGTACATAAAGTAGAGGCTATCTATAAACGTGGAGAGGAACAGCAGACTGCAGCCAAAATATGAACCATTCGACTTCGGCCAATTCTGGAGAGGAGTAAGCTGGAAGTTCGTGGAGGGGAGAACAACAGTCCAAGACGACAATGTCGCTGTGCATCTGGTGCGTAATTCACTAGGTGGGAATCATCACGAGTTGATAGCAGGCCGACTTGCCTTCAGCTATCCGTCCTCCCGGCGTCTACGAGATGATACGACTGTGCAGGTGGTTTTCTTTAATGTCCCAGATTTGGAGAACTAAAATAGCTAAAAGACAGCATTCTGAGGGTCTAAACATCCCCAAAAGACCTGAGGCCATTATACAGACTTTCTACTGCCCTATCGCTATTTCAATGGCCTACAATATGACATTCAAATATATCACTCAAGTACCTCAATCACACAGGAGGATTTATCAATATTAGCCTCAAAACCCAGTTTGTAGAACACATTTTATCAAATGAATTACCTTGCTCTCTGATTGAAAGTTGATCTACAAAAAGATTGTAACTTCCGCTAGCCAGATCCATGAATTTCGCGAGCGCTCACCTGATCTGGTTGGCCCTTTTCATCCACGTAGTAAAGCAGTTGAAGCACGGAGTGGAATTCGCTTCAACACCCTCGGAAGGAATAGAAACATTGAGCACATGATCACTCATAGCCACGCAGTATAAGGTTTCAAACAGCAGCAGCGACTACAGCCGCATGAGTGAAGGCGGAAGCACAATGAAACATGTTGGAAGCTGACTCGCAGCCTGGTCACCACCTCATGATTATATTTTCCCCTGATAAGCGGGCTATGTTCACGCAGCAGGGTAACCACCATCTGTCCATTTCACCGCTGACGGATTTTTACGTCCGTCAGTTTCGCTCAAGTCGGTTGTTGTCCACCCTACTGTCGGATACCGGTCTATCACGTGTTCCCCAAGTCTAGAATCGGTGTCGTCTGTAGTGGTAGATACTATTCAACGGCCTTCATTTCGATTCTTCAAGGCTGATAATCCTAGGGGCTGTTGTTGACTACTTCTTTGCCAATTGAAGCTAATGAATAAGGTCACGGTGTGACTGATATGTAATCTCAGGTGGGGGACTTTAATGGAGTTTATCTCTGTCGCCTGGACGCCCCTCTGACCAGGATCTTGCACTTTCTGGATGGCTGCCGAAACTTTCCTGTAGCAAAGGCTGCTACGAAACGGGCCCACAAAGAGAACCCGTGAAATTGTTCGGTGAAACCATGCATCGTGTCCAGCGACGTCCTATACGTCAAGCTACTCCAGCCGCATGGCTCTTGATCAGATACTATAGAGCTCCCTTCACGACTGTGTTCATTGGACCGCACTGATTTGTTTAGAGCTAGTCCAACCCAGTATCCCAGCTAGTGCTCGGAAGTTCTCGTTTGTTCCACGACGATGCCTTTTAAACGCAAGAGGATACTTGAATACTCCAACTACAGTGATTGATTAAAGACAGAGCTGAGATGGCACATGATTACAATAACTCAGTCCCTAGCATTTGCAAACTGTCGAATTCCCTACAGACAGGATACACAGCCAAAGCAATTATAGCTCGAAGGAACTGCATGATGATTTATCTCGATGGGGGAACAAAAATTCTAGTCAAATGTCCAAGATGCCAGTCCGTTCTCATTGCCACAGAATCACACCGGGAAGTTGGTGCTCGCAGTGTGTTCACGGCTCAGCTTCTGCCAACCAGGGACTTCAATGGCAAATTGCTTCGACACTGACCTCAGATTCATCATCCTCCTCATAGTCTCTCCTTCACTTGCAGAAAGAGAGCCTTGTAATCTGGTGAGTTGTTGTCGGCCATCGATCTGTCAAAGGGGAAGTAGCTTAAGACAACCGCCACAGTCTCGATTGGTGGGTACCTTATCCAGATGGGGGGTAGTGCCCTATCGAAAGTTGCGTTTCACGTGACGCAATTATTAGTCATCTCTGTTTACATTTCCATGTTCTTACCTCAGTGTCTCAGACTATAATCATCATCACATGATCCAACAATTCTGCCGGATTTTTGGCGCGCTAAACCTAATCGGATTGCTTGCGGCACTGTGGTCTGAGAGCTGAACTGGCTCCTACATAGTATTTTGCGGGCTCACGTATTAGTCATAACAGAACAAAAACAATTAACCATCGCCATAGTATTTCGCGGGCATTTTCCTCAACCTCCTCCATTTCGCATCTAAGGTCCGTAATCTGCTAGATAGCAGCTGGTACGCTTATTTAAACAATCCTTCCATCATTAAATTCCCCAAAACAAATCGCTATGTCTCAAAACCCCGCCTGTCCATCACCCCCCGCCTCGCGTTCGCAAACCGCGCCGCATGATCTCCCAAACGAGTACACCTATGTCACTGGATTGTCTGATCGGGAAAGGGTTGACATGGTACTTCAGCAAATGCATGGTCAACATCGCTGGAGCCTCAAGACCTTTATTTGCAAACTGGTAACGGCGCAGCCTGAGAAACATGAGAAACGTGCTCGGTCAACTGACTACCGCGCACAAAAGCTATTTGAAGCTATTTGTGAGCAAGATGAGGTGCTGGATGAGCTACGCAAGATTTCTGAGACTGTTCAGTCATCAGGGCAGTCGGAGCTGGTCAAGATCATCCGCAACGAGCTTGCCCAGTTTGATGAATCTGGAGTCGGGCTGGGCCGGTTCATCACAGACGAGACAGTTGATCAACTGCTTGTACCCCAGCTCACTTCACGTGGGCAGTCCACTGCTCCTCATTTATGGGATCTCCTTGTCCATATCATGATGCAGCAGCACCCAAGTGCTCGTGATACATCTCAGAAGTATCAGGGCAGTATCTTTATGATCTGCATGATGTTGGCTTCAGCCTTTGCTCCTCAGACCTGCGATAAATTCCTCGTCATGCTTGGAATTCATTTGCCTGAATTTAGCCATCGATCGAGGGATGTCTGTTCATGGCCTAGTCCTGCAGAGCAGCGACCAGCCGCGCCACGGGGAGCAGTTCTGGCTTTTCGACGAACCATTGAGCTCACTGATTAGGAGCGGTCTTCCAATTTCCACTAAACCAGAGTTCAAAGTCAGTAACAGCATGATAAGGTCCAGGAAACTGCAAGATAACCTGTAGGATGGTAGATTGGCAAGACTAGTCGCTCGCGTTGGGTACATTTAGAAAATTGGGAAATTCCGGCACTCACAGACAGGTGAATTCAATTTCTAGAGAATATCGTAGCGCCACCCAATTTTTGATAGTTGCGTTGGTTGTTGAAAAGGCGAAGAATCTTGCCCCTGAATTTGGTGCTGTCACTGCTGTCTGTCCAGCGGCCAGCCGCAGCGGGGCATGATAGTCACGTGACACAACCGTACTATAGCTTTTGGGCCTTTAATGATCGTTTGGTACAACTTTTGGACTTTTATTTTCAAAAAACTGTAATAATCTTACCATCATACAATAGAGGCTATTAATATTTAGAAGACATCGTCGCCCGATTTATGATAATTGCGTTGGTTGTTGAGAAAAATGAAGCTTTTGAATTTGGCGTGTGTTTTGACCCGAAATGGCCGCTATCGTTCGCCGTTGGCTGACGGTTTGCCAATCCCAAACGTTCCACAAACTGTCTGAATTGTGGTCCGGCTAGTGGTTTGGTCAGTCCATCGGCGACGTTCTTGACGCCTGGCACATGGAGAAGTTGAATCTTGCCTTCGGCAATCTTCTCCCTGATCCCATGCCACTGGGTTTCGATATGTTTCGAATACCCATGGGATCGCTGGTTCTCAGCCATCGATATGGCTGATGAGCTGTCGGTAAATAGCGATACGGCTTTGCTCTTGCCGGGGTTGCATCCGAGATCTCGTAGTAGTTGGCTTAGCCAGATGGCTTCACTACCTGCAACGTGACCGGGTGATTCGCAGATGGTATGCGAGGCAAGCCGCACCACAGACTGCCAGCAGATAGTGAAGTTTGAGCATAAGCTGAGGATGGCGTCGGAGCATTACGGCAAGTGTAATTGGTAGCATTGCGAGAAAGCTGACGATTGCCTATACTCCATGAGCATTTTGTACGTGAACCCCAAAGCAACCCTCTGTGAAATATAATGAGACTGAGAAATTACCCCAAATGCGGCCAAAAGAGGGCCCGACAATGGCGTGGACAGGCGGGCAAGTTCTACTATCATGGTGCCGTGGAGGAGGCAGTGAACTAGACATGCTCGGCCCGCCCAGCGGTGGACCCACGCCAGGCTATCCCGGCTCAAGCGACAGAGACTGGATGCCTGGCTGAATGTGGGCCCGGCAAATAATGGGACAAGGTAGATGACGGCCATTGAGCCGGCCCTTTTCTGCACTTCTGCCAAAGAATGAGTAGCGAAGACCAGAACAACGACATTCGATGTCAAGAGAGCGGCCAATAGGAGGCATTGTACATAAGACAGGATATCTAGACGATGCAGGATGCTTGGTACAGGGGACTGAAGGAAGCGCCTCCAAGAGAGGGCACGTTGCAACTTCAGGGACCAAGCCAGGCAATCCCGTCCAATGTGATAAAACAGCCATGCAAAGAGGACCAAAGCAGCACAGAGACCATACTTTCCAGGAAGAGAGACCCCTGAGAGCCAGTGAGAGAGTGTAACGGCAACAGGGGGCATAGTGTGGTCGTATGAATGTATTGTTAGAAGAAAAGGAATGTCGATGCATTTATGTAGGGAACTTGCGTGCAGCGTCGAGTCAAGGCCGAGCTTGACCTTGGCACCCCGTTTCCCAGGCCGTGAGAAATCCCTATGGTGAACGACGATGCATAATGCATGTAAGACAGAAATTGGATAGTACAAAAGAAGCATGCGGTGCTAAATTCCCAAAATGCGCCAACTGCAAAAAGAGCAGCATGGGGCAACACCACAAAGTTAACCAAATGCGGTGGAATGATCCCCTCCATGACAAGTGGGTAATTATCCTCGCCACTCCCACATGCCAATGGATATTCACATAGGCAGTCCACCACCAACCAAACTCCCTCCCCAGAAGTAATACACAGCAATGCACGATGAGACAGATTCTGGGTGTTTTATTCCAGAATACGCTATTATTCGTGTTGTACATAAAAATTTACTACCCCTTGACGAGTTGACTGCGTACAAAATATGCTACAAAATGAGGTCCATGCCGATTCGGGCTGTATAGATTGTATATGGAAGAGATATTCAGTAGAAAGCAGAAGTTGACCGGCGATGGAATCTAACTCGCTATTTGCAGACAGCGTGTATACTGTAAGGCTAGATCCATGAATTTCGCGAGCGCTGGATACGGGTAACCCTCCACTCTCGCTTCCAAATTTGTTCTGCCTCAACCTCTTGCCGTTTAGATTCGTCTAGCGTGGCCCTCAGAGCTTGGATTGCTTGCAGTAGACGGTTGTTTCCCACTGGATCCACCTCGGGATCAAAGTGGTATTGCAGTATGAGCTTTTGGGCGACTTCAAGTGCTGCTCCTGATAGATTGACAAGGTGTTCCCGGCATGAAGCATAAAATCTGTTTTCGTGCTTTTGCTGCTCCCACTGACAAAGCTTACTGTCTCGAAGCTCGGGTAATGACATTCTATGCTTGCTTTTGGACCGCTGCAGTCGAGATCGCGTACTTTCTAAGGCCATACTTGTTCCAGAAGACATTGCAAGTTGGTGATCAAGGGTGTTGATCTCAGGAGGCTGAATCTGAAAGGAGGTGGCACTTTCTCCAGAGAGGACAATTTTGGCGACTCGGGCGACCGGCTATAGACACTGGAAGCATCGTCCTTTGATACAAATGAATCTGCCATGCTCGACGGAAGTCTATGAGCTCTGAAGTCTGCAGCGATAATTCATCTTCAAGAAGTTAGATGACAAGATATCAGTCATACTCCATGAGTAAGAATGACCACCCGGTATCGTGAGCCCTATAACGATTCATTGGGTCTAATCGCCTCATAGGGCATACTGACCGATTCTCGTTTAGCGTGTCAGTATTTGCCTTTCGTAGATTGTACGAGTAATAGGAGACTTGAACTCTCAAAATCCATTACGATCTCGACGTCGCGGAGCCCCGCAAGGACGGATATTGGCCGCAGAATATTGGCTCTAGAAACCTGACTGCATTGCATGGTGAAACAAGCGAATGAGGAGGAAAGCCGGATAACATGATATGGTGTCCTCAGGGTAGACAATGTGTGAAGATGGAACCATCCGAACTCATACCTAGTGATATTCCATCCTCAGTGTACTAATGCCCATAGTTCCTCTTGATAGTGTAAGACCTCAATCTGGCTATTTGATTATTTAGATATACTATGTCACTTTTATACCTTATAGAGACGTGGGATGTGCATACTGAGATGCTGCTTAATTATTCTGTCAGTTTTCGTAGGTCAGGACTTGCCCTAGTAGATAATTCGAACAGGTTGTCTACAATGGATCACAAACGCCTCCTCTTTTCCCCAAGGGAAGGTTCGACGAATGTGACCCGCCTTTTGGTTCCCCGGCGACAGAAGCATCGTCTCGCTGGCGGCCACGCATCGGTCCGGTGATCCGGGCGGCCAAAGGAACTCTGCATTTGCTGCTCATCTAAGAGTTTTTGAACGGATTTAGGAAAACCTCCCAGTCGCGTCTGCGATCCAGCATTGCTAATTTGAATTGTGAAAGGTTCATCGAGACTATTGACTGCGAATGAGACTTTTTTGCGATAGTATCCACAGTCCTGACAGCCATTGTCCTCTCCAACTAGGCCGAGGGGCCCTTGATGGTCAATCTGGAACTCTGCGCCAGGAATTTCAGCGAGAATACGACCAATCAACTTCCGAGGCTGTGTGCTCGTGCAGAGAATTGAACCCTCACAGAAGATCGTCCCCTGCCTCATCGTAGGACAGCCATCGAGTTCAAAGAATAATGTCCCCGTCACCAGGATTGCCCGAACTAACTCGTCTGGCACGCAGAATGTTGACTCAGCCAACTCGGCCAACTTTTCCACATCGTCCAGCCACGGGAGCGGTCCATGGAACAGTTTATTCACCCGGTAGATGTCCGCCCGCATGTGGCTGGAAACATAGTTCTGCGCTTCGAGAAAGGCCTGCTCACCATCCATGGAGGGGGATGAGACCGTTGCGCGAATCAAGCGCGCAACGGCACCGTCCTGCAAGATCCCGCCCGGCCTCGTGTGGCGGAACTGTCGTTCAGGTGCTGTATACCCCGTACCCACCGACACCAGCAGATCGGGCCTGTTCCGACCGGGCCAGATCAGAGTGGACTCTTTCAGAGCGATAGACAGCGGGTTGTTCGCACGTACCCCTCCGTCTTGCAGCGGACCGAACCCAGGGAGACTTTTGGTTCGGAAAAAGCTAAGCATGTGTCAGCGTTGTTCGCAACTAGCTGATTCCACTCTTACCCAGGAGCAGCCACGCTGCACCTTGCACTAGAAGACGGTCAGATTGATTCTATTCATGACAGTGGCCTCGCCGCAGAAAGATAGGTGATCACGTACACTTCCCACAATAATGGATTTTGATCTTGACTTTGAGGCATCAGAAATTCGTATGCTGACATTCCAGCATGCCGACCGATGCCACGGTAATTGGCCAGCAGGCAGGCTTTTCCGTCCGAGATGCGACTGGCAATGATCGCTACCCGGCTGTCGGTGCCGCATGTCGTCCCGACATCAAAAATTCGGCGATGCGGTCCTAATGCAGCCTTCAGGGTTTCCTCTAGCAAATGATCATCGTACTTTCCGTCCAGGAGAAGACGTTTTAAACCTGTGATCCAGGCTAGGCATTTGAGAGCTTGGACCGGCTTTGCTGGCTGCTGGAAAATCTTTCGTGCAAGGTCTGGGAAGCGGCGGAAACTGCTATCTGCGGAAGAATGGTTGAAGACCAAGTCCATGATATTCAACGCCCCTGCAGAAACGAATGTTAGGAAAAGGCGATTCCAGGCCGGCTCAGCTACAGCTAGGTACATACCCACACTGGTGCCTACGCATAAGTCAAATACTCCGGTCAGAAGATCTCCACCCAGCCGCTTCTCCAACGACTGAAGCAAACCAAGCTGCTCAATCCCCCGAATGCCACCGCCGTCGAGGCTCAATATATTCGGTCCTTTTGTCGGCGGTAGCTGTCGCACTGCCAGATGAACCTCGGTACCGCACATCGGACACTGTGTGACCTCGAGGGCGTGCTCCCCGGCCGAGCTTTTAGACCCAAATATGACCACGCAATTGTCGCACATGGCATGCCGACAAGCCAACATATGTTCCGGCGCTCGGTTCAGGCAGAAGAAGCAACTGGTAGAGGAGTACAGACCTCCCCACCGTCGGTGAAACCTGCGTAGCATGCGTCGTCGAACAGCCACAGGTGGGGTCATTGGATCTATTGATTTGAAAAAATCAGTGAAGCGGGCCAGCACCCCATCGCAAAACTCGGACGGGCTCATATCAACTCTATTCTGCGTGCCCCACCCATCTGTGCAGTCACTTCTGTACAATTCATCGAAGACGTGGCTTGGATTGAACACTGAGACTGTCAGCCAATAAGACAAAAAAGCTCGAGACATGCAGGCTGTGGACGGGGGCGAGGTAGGGTCGAGCTAGTAGGGGGATGGGTGAACTCACAATGCATCCCTGGCGGATAGGCGTCTATCAAAATCGCTGAAGCGACAAATGAGCTAATGTCCTGAGCCTCGCAACCTGTTTTCTCAGTCTGTCTCAAGAACTCCACGAGGCATGCCTTTCTATTCAGCGTTGATGGATAATTCTTTCGCGCTACGCGGAGACAATCGAAGGCTGTAGTATCTAGTCCTCGCATCTGGGACTCCAAGTTGCTTTTCCAGAGCGCGCAAAGATGAATAGCAGAGAACAACAGTCCATGCTGCCTCTGTTCCACCTGGACTGACTGAAGCTTATCAAGAATGACCCGGCGCAATGGCTCAAAGGCGGCCATAGGGGACAATTCGTGCCGATCTCGTAGATCTACAAACGTGATTTCTGGAGCAACCACGTCGCGGGATTGATCTTGCGGAACCGCCGCAGCTAGTTCATGTGGACCATAGTCTTGAGGGGCGGTGAGAACGACGAGAACTTTGAAGCGAACGGCGACAGAACGGGATCCCACTTGTATCTTGTGAGGGGGCCGATCAAGCAGCCGCTGGAGTTCTCGCATTTCTGAAACACTATCTACGAAAAGGCAGAGGACCTGGGTCCAGGGTAAGACAATCTGAGAGATCACATGTAGGTTCATATCTGTCGGAACAACAGCAGCAGTGGAGATCGGAGAACGGAGATACCATATCCCACTTAGATTAGTCATTGTTATGCCCATACAAATTGCCAGCCAGGGGCTTCATAGAAATTCAGACCTGTTGATATCCGATTGGTACGCGCTATGATTTACTAAGCAGTTTCCGACTGTTATGAGCCCGGTTCGCAATTAAGAGGGTTAAATTCGTCAATTGAAGACATACGCAGGTTTACCGCGATAGCCAAACAGGACAGACGTCGACCCCGATCAGCTCCCCATCGAACGAAATTGCAAGAGAACGTGACACATATGGACTCAACCGTTGTCTCCGCCATGAAGGGCGAAAAACTGAAGGAACCAAGTCAATGGAGGAATTGGTTCGCACGAATCAAGATCTATGCACGACAGAAGAGGGTATGGGAACTGATCGACCCTCACACCGCAGAAGAAGATCTGGAAAAGCCAATTCGCAAACCTCGAAGACCGCAATACCCGGAGGGTGGCAACGAACTTGCGAAGAGAGAGTGGAGAGATCGTATGGATATCTACAAGCTGGACCTTGCCGAATGGGAACAGCAAAACAAGAGCCTAGATGCCATCAATGAATGGATCATCTCAAATCTGGATCCAGTCCATCACACCTCGATGCTTAACTACGAAACCCCATACGGACGGCTTGTATATCTTCAAACCCGATTTGGCCGATCATCTGCGGCAGAAGAAGATATCCGTGCACAGTGGAAGCGAGTGTCAGCCTCACCACCAAAGAGGGGTTCTGATATCGATCAGTGGATCAATGAATGGGATGCACTAAGAGAGCAAGGTGTAAGCCTAGACCTGCCAGAAATGAAGAGTGCCAATAAGGACTTCCTCCGCGCTGTTAAAGATCTACTCCCTGTTTGGTGGCAGCTGAAATTTGAGGCGATCGTGCTGAACCAGGAAGAATGGGATACTCGCGATTTGATTGAAAACTTCAGAGGAAGTTATCGTGAGCTGCACCCACAGAGCGCGAGCACTGTCAGCACTATTTCCAAAGCATCGTTTTCGACACTGCAAGGTTTCGATGAAGCTAGACCAGAGCCACCGCAGGGAAAGCCGCAAGGCCAGCAAGCACAGAGAATGAACACCAGGAAGAACTTGATCATGAGGACCGTACACCTGAGGGGGTGTATGCACCGATCACCCCGGAACCTGAGGAAGATCCCCCTAACAGCACACTCCCTGGTTCGTTTCCTCCAGAAGTGATACCGGAACTACCACCAAGTCCACCAGAGGAGAATACCGCTGAATTTGGCCCTGCCGCTGCTCAGGGGGTGGACCAGTGTGAAGAACAGAACGAGGAGGAAGACCAGCCGCCAGAACCAAATCCTCCGCTTGAAAGCCTAGAAAATCAACCTGATCCAGACGCGCTCTCCGAGAGCGAACAGCAGTTACATGCTGAGCTCCACACTCAAAGGAGAGACGGGATTGTCACGGCGAACATCATGAATGGACGCAGAGAAAGAAGACCGAGGGTAGATCCGGATTACCAAACATACGCAACGATCTTGCCAGAGACTGAAGAAGATCCACCGGAGCTACTGCGTACGTTTGCCGCCGCGCTGTACACAGAGAAGCCGTTGCAACGCCACCGAGACGACCTACCCCCTGCGCCTGATGGATGGAAGAACATGTTGAAGCACCCAATGGCTGAAGGTTTTCTGGCTGCCTGCGCGAAGGAGATACGATCCTTGCAGCAAAAGTCATCATTCACCGTCATTAAACGACCAAAAGACGTGTCGAAACAGATCCTGCCACTCCGATGGGTATTCGCATACAAGTTCGACCAAGACGGTTATCTGCTGAAGCTAAAAGCACGCATCTGTGTAAGAGGAGACCTTGAGACAATATCGCCTGAGGAAAAAAGAGCGGCGACACTAGCAGCGCGCACAGCACGGGTAATGTTTGCCCTGGTCGCAGCGTTTAATCTCGATCTACGTCAGCGAGATGCAGTCACCGCATTCCTAAACAGCATACTGCCCACAGAAACCTACACGAAGATGCCTGAAGGATTTGAACAGCTAGGGATGTGTTGGAAGCTTAATCGTGCGCTTTATGGTCTGCGCATCTCACCGAAGCTTTGGCAACAGGAAGCATCAAGGGTTCTCTTGAAACTTGGACTCACACAGGTCCCTGAAGACCCCTGCGTCTTCGTAACACAAGGCATAATCGTGTTCTTCTACGTTGATGACATGCTTATTGCGAACCACCCGTCAGAACGAGACAGAGCTCGCCAACTTGAGAAGGATCTGGAGGCACACTGGGAGCTTACGGATCATGGAGAAGCAGAATGGTTTTTGAATATTCGAATTGTACGCGATCGGAAGCAACAGAAACTTTGGCTTTGCCAAGACGCATATATCAGCAGTATGGCTGCTAGATATCATTTGACCGATCGACCACCTGTCTACACCCCTCTCCCGGTGGAAGAAATGAAGGCATTCGAAGGAACAGCAACACCGGCTGAGATCAAGTTATACCAAGGAAAGGTTGGTTCATTGCAGTATCCAACATCGATCACTAGACCGGATGCATCAAAAGCAGCCGCGAAGCTCTCACAGTTCCTTCAAAACCCCGGACCACAGCACCAACGAGCTGTTGATAGAGTGATCTGCTACTTATATACCACACGATATTTGGCACTGCAATATGGAAATAAAGGAGACATGGAGTCAGTTGAACTGGCAAGTGATGCATCCTTCGCTGATAATCACGATCGTCGAAGCTCTGCAGGATATGTCTGCCAAGTTTATGGAGGCCCCGTCGATTGGAAGGCCTCGAAACAGCCCACTGTCACCACATCTACCACTGAAGCTGAACTCCTGGGGTTGTCAGATGCTGCGCGCTCGTTACAGTGGTGGACGCGATTCCTCGAACGAATCTCGTTCAAACCGGACCATACAATCACCCTGCGATGTGATAACAAACAGACTGTCATATTGTTAACCTCCGAACATGCTAAAATTGATACGAAGCTTCGTCACGTCGATATCCATGGACATTGGCTGAGGCAAGAGGTCAGAGAAGGCAGAATCAACATCAAATGGGTTCCAACGGCCAAGATGGCAGCAGATGGTCTCACGAAGCTCCTACCACGTCTGAAACACGACGAGTTTGTTCGGTTAATGCGCATGGAGGACATACACGACCTGATTGAGGTGTAGGCGAGAGGAAAGAGAGACCTGCTGCGGGAAATCAGCGCTCAGCTCGATTGAATATAACATTGGCGAAGATATTCAACACTCGCTAACCGCTGAGGGGGTGTGTCGGAACAACAGCAGCAGTGGAGATCGGAGAACGGAGATACCATATCCCACTTAGATTAGTCATTGTTATGCCCATACAAATTGCCAGCCAGGGGCTTCATAGAAATTCAGACCTGTTGATATCCGATTGGTACGCGCTATGATTTACTAAGCAGTTTCCGACTATATCCGCCGTCGAGCCGCTAGTCCGTTGTGACACTGAGTATTGCCGAAATTTAGGACCAGAATTCCGGTACAGTGCCGGATCCGCAAAGCCAGCGCTGCTATAGATGCCCCATTCCGCGAATAGCACTGGATGGTCCGTTCCAGCAGTTTCTGTACTTAAGTGTAGCCGCATGAGAGCAGCGGGGCCTCTGCGAGTGACATTGTTGTGGGGAAAGAGGGCGCGAAGTGCCCTGACTCGATTTCCATTTCCAGCAAAACAAACAAGGGCGGGATACTGAGTATCAGGGTGGCTCATCCAGTGGACCAATTCTTCCAGTCGACCAGTATCCGTCAGAGTCCAGCCCGAGCTATCTTGGGCCGTGTCAAGCCAGGCTGCCATTGGGGTAGGGACAGTAGGAAGGGGGCTTCTGGGAAAAAGCCATAGCGAAGGCATCAGGCTAGGCGCGCTTTATAATAAATACATCCTAGCTGACCGTTCTCTGGCCCGAGATGCACCTCATTGACAGAATTCTCCACAGCATTCTGCTATCCCGCATCTTTCGTCGCGCCTGAGTTGACAATAGCAAAGTCAGAAATCTTCCCCTCTACGATACTGACTTAAGCCCTTTAGAATTAGATGGACTTAAAATATGAATTATAGGAATAGACGACAGCCGTCAACTAGTTATCTACACCCTCAATTCAGGGGCGTATTGATCGCTCTCTGATTCTGACCTCTGAAAGTACATTGAGCAACTTTCCGAGGATGCAGACTTCAAATTAAACCTTCGTATTGCCAGTAGTGGCAGTAGTGGATTTGAAGGAGCCCTTGACCTGTAGTATTAATACCCTAGAACCCCTGAATCCCAGAGTATAGACCGCATCATGGCTGCCCGGGCTATCCGCTCTCGTAACGATGGGCAGCATGCAATACCATGTCATGGAAGCATTGGCCACCGTCGCCCCAGGAAAGGGAACGAGCCTCTGGAACATGAAAATGATACGCTCTACACGAAGATGCTAAGAGAAGAGGCACAAATGGATTGGAGATTTAATCTTTGCGCCAATGCAGCCAATTGGGTATTGCTTGCAGGATATGTGATCATTCCCGGCACCTTCACGTCATTGAAACGGTCCAGCGAAGTCCAAGATGTACTTCAAAAGAACGGGGCCGGTCGGGTGGTGTTGAAGAAGATTCAGAACCCTCCCCTTCTTGTCATCGCTTTTGTCCTCCTCATTACTGGGAGTGCTATTTTGGGCTGGCTTTGGGTCAAGTTCAAAAATAATTATCCCTGGCTCATCAACAAAATCTTTCTGTAAGGTCCCTGTGCACACACGCCCGTTTCCGGAACTGAAAAATCTCTCACAGGCCAGCTTTCCTTAACGCCGCTGCTGGGTTGCTGACGACAGCAGTCAATGTTTCGGCGTCCCAGGCTGGAACCTGCTCCGTCATGGCTTTGACGACAATTATCGTGACAGCAATGACATTCGTGCTGTTTGGTGGCTTGTTAGTCTTCTACAAATTTGTCAAACTGAAAAGAGTTCTAGACGATGATCAACTCGAAGGCCAGGCCCAATCTGTCCTTAGACAATGGGGGCATTCTGACCTGCGATCGGCGTTAGCCCAGGCTCAGGCCGCTTTGGATGATCACAGATTCGTAGCTCTGAAAGCGACTGCTACGGAAGCTCTGGCTCTTTCTGAGCTCTTAGACGGAAGTATGCCTTCAACAGGCGTGGAAACTGACGCCCGTGGACCTGAAGTCACAGCAATGGCCAACCGACAGGCTCGAAGCAAGGCCAATCGATTGTGTGATTACCTTATCGAACTTTGTTTGGCACATGTGAACGATAGCTCCCCGGACCGAAAAAAAGTTCTCAAGGGCAAATCAGGCTCTCATACTTGACTTCTCCTGCCCACGGCCGCATTTTTGGAACGTCGTCTACAATTTACACCGACGGCACTGCGTAAGCCGAATGACTCTACTTTTCCGCTTAATGAGCCGCTTCTCGATCTCATATTTCGCTAGGTAGATACTACCATTTTCTCAATTAACCCTCATCCGTTCCCTGTCTCGAAAGCTTCAAGATTAAGTAGTGTTCATGCAAACAGTTAGTCTCTATGTATAGTCATATTGCACGTCCTAGATACAGCGATGACGATGAAGATGATGACATTTCCCCGATATATAGCTCGCTCCAAATGTGTACGCTGTTCGGGAGTGCTGTCAAACCGCGTGATAGTGGGTACCGGCTAATGAGACACTAGTAGATTCCCGCTTGCTTTTCCGAGATAACAAAATGTAAGGCAAAGTAAACAAAAACCCTCCCTTGAAAATTATCTTTGACCTGTCGGCCGCCGTCTGTGCGTGCACATGGTGACCTTCGGCCGATACTTGAACAATTCCTGGTAGAATCTCTCACTCCAACCAGAGGGACCTCTGTTTAGTCATCGCCATTAACTTCAATCTAACACACCCGCTGTAGCCTGCTAGTTCACTGCAGGAACAATATTTGGTGACAGCATTACAGCACTGTAAACAAGAACCAGATGCATAATGTATAAACTTGGTTGCCATCCCTGGAACAGGCCCATTCTTTCAAGCGGCTGGACAAAATACTGCATAGCCCCGAGACCGTTATAAACGGCAACCCGAGCAACTTCCAAGGTAAGCGGCACCGGCTGGCCCAGTGGCCCTGCGAGACCATGGATGATCGGAACCAGGGCAAGCAAGCCAAAGGAAGTGCAGTGATATTGAAACTTGACGCTTGACACAGGAGTGCCCGGGGTTTGTACCAGCACTTCGACCAAGTGTCCCACGAAAAGCAAGGAGATAGCGCAAATGTACCCGAGTTGCACCCAGGAGTGAGTGGAGAACTGAAGAGCGACGTAGGAGATGGTGGTTGCATAAATCAATAGCAAGATGCCTCCGAACTCAAGTATCACCCAATAGCATGCATTGGTGCCACCAAGGACAAGGAGGATACGGTAGGCGAGACTCAGGAAACACCAGGAGACGACGCCGCTGCCGAAAAAAAGTGTCGCGAGCGAGTTACTGATATCCGCATGGGACACAGGGAATTGAAAGAGTAGACATTGAATTGTAAATAAAGAAAAATAAGAGATCCCAAAAATATCAAGAATAGCGATCACTGTGGAGTCCCGTAGAGTAAGGATATTAGGAGCCTCCATCGAAGAGAGATACTCTTGATACCTTCACCGAGCGATTGTGATCAGGATTTGCTTGCCACCAGAGTTTGGGAGCAATCTTCTTTTATAAGGAAGAATTAAGGGGAATAAGGTGGAATGCAATTTTGACAGCGCCTGTAGAGCGCATGTGGAGAAAGCGTTCATCTGAGCCCGCGGAACTCTTTCAGAAGACCCTTTTGACCAATTACTACTTTCACGCCTTGCATTTTGTTGTCCTGCAGGCTGGTTACATCTGATTCATTGAATAACTCCATCTTCCGGGATGTCCGTTCCATCGTTCAAAATGGCACCCTTCGGACTGCGAAGTCACCACAAGATCGTCCGGTGTATAAATCTACGCGAGAGAGAAGATGTATCTGTTTTGCACTCGATGATCTATACGAGGTTTATATTAACATTCGGTCTCATTTCGGGGGCCAATCGCTCACCAAGAGATCCTAACTGAACAAATGGTGAAACCAAATTCGAGGCGCAGATCAAAACAACTTGTAACTGCACTAATCAGCGTCGGGCGGGAAAAATGAAGGTCAGATAAACTTAGCCTAACTGACAATAGCCAGCAATTGAACACAAAAGCGACCGCGGTAAACAGGCAACTGATTGAGGCTATACCAGAGAGAACCCATGCCAGACGCTTAACTTTTGAACACAACTGAAGACCAGGGATAGTATACCGCACTAGCCAAATTTCGTGATGGATCAAACGAGATGAGATCAAGAAAGAAAGGACAGGTATTTATGTAATTGTTGAACGGCTTGAATACCTCCTAAGGGGACAGGTGAGTTAAGACGGTTGGTCTCAGCTTGGATAGGATGTTGTTCGTCTCCGTCGAAAATACACGATTCTACTCGACCACTTCCATGGGGGTTGGCCATTTGACTGTAATTCGAAATCAGTCTACAAGCCACCACCTCTCCTACGAATGCTATGATTGCCTTTTTAAGAGTCAGTTACCAAACCTTGCTGTTCCGTGTACGATACTCCATGCCGCATGGTGCGGCAGCAAAGACAGCACAGGGCCCGATTTGCTCTTAAGAGCCAAGGAACGAACTTGGCCGAGGGTGAATGATTCATAGAGTACCAGAGCACACCTTGTAATTTCTTTTTGTTTTGGTCTCATTCGCTTGAGAAGCCTTGCGGAAATTGTCATAGCCAATGTATTGCCATCCCGGGCACATGAACAATTCGGACCCAGTTTTGTCGTTCAGTCTATGAGTTATACAAAAGGCAGCAGTGACTTACCCGTCGTACATGTGGAGAACGTGGAGAACGGTTCGCTTGGTAATTACACATCAATATCTTGTGTACGCTGCGTATGAGAGCGTAGGCTATTTTTCTACTGTCAAATACTTTATATTATCATATCGACGAGTGGGCAAAGAAAGGTGACTGTAATACACGATATTTTCATTTTGGATAAAAGTTGTCTACTTGGATACAATTGAGGGTTGAGATTCTATTGATATAGTGTTCGCTCCTTCAATTCCCATATGCTACAACTATGAAGATTGATAGGCAATCAACTCCTGAACTATTCCATGAAAACATTGACTTTCACACCTCGAGTCACGTGCCATGAACGATATAGCAGACATTGTGCGAGCAATTGGTCACCAACAAGGAGAATATGCATACTATCTCGCCTGCTACAGTCTCTTCAAGCAGCTACAGGACTTGGTGGCTAAAGTGACCGAGGACTTGAATGGTCTTTATGAGAGCCAGCAGTGCAACCCTTCTGAAGGGTTTTTAGCTGTCTCTCAAGTTGCCGAGGATTTCAGGTCGTCAGTCCAAAGCATCTCCGCCCACGAAAAAAATGCCCAACTGGCATTGGCCAACCTATGTTCGTCCAACAAACCACAGACCAACCCTGACAGGGCAGGGAACGCTGAATAGAAGATTATGGCTATCTTGATGGATTAGTTTCTGTGTTACTGCCAGAGCAAGGACATTGTTCTATATGGAAGTTGATAAAAGGTATTTCATAACGCTGGCAAGATCGCGGAGTAGTCTAAGTTCATTTTAAAAGGCATACAGGGGATTTCGAAAACAGATTACCCCCCGAGACACACTGGCTTTCTTTCCTGAAAACCCACTAGCGGTCTAGGCCCAGATCGCCTTAAGATCGCCGCATCCAATAGCCAATTATATCAGTGAATGCCTCTTTTGGATACCAATTACTAGTCATTTGAGGATTAGCGTTGTTGCAAGTGGGGTGCTGGGAAAGAAAGTGTGTGTGTCTAGGGGGTAATCTGTTTTCGAAATCCCCTGTAGCACGGTTGGCACCTCCAAAGATTGTCCTATCTACGAGGTTATATGTCTCTGACTGATTACTGCTTTGCTTGTCGTGATCGAATGAAGTCTGCTGAGCGCAATGTAGCTATCAAATACTAGCTATCCCACCCCTCCGCAGCGATTCGCAAGTGATATAAGACCCCAGTTTCCCCGTTTGAGTCTGTTCCCGTTTATGATTTGCCAAGTAATGCGCCATATTGAAATTTCCTCGAGCCAATTCTCCGGCATGAGGGAAGTGACAAAGCACGACGAGAATTGTCGGAGTTAGAAAAATATTCACCTAGGGCTGCAACTTTTGTCAATTTAATGGCGAGGATTAAAACGGTACAGGATTGATCGAGAGTCTCGATAAAATTTAAGTCAGATGTTAGCTTTGAGTGTACAATGCCTACACTCAAGACAGCATCTGAACAGAGAGCACGCGGTCATATTACTGACGCCAACCTCCTCTCAGCGTCACGCATCATCGGTTCGTGATGGAACATGGGAGGTCTTTACACCGCACAGAACACACCACAATCTGGAATTGATGCACGTGGAGACCATGGACGACCAGCCCCTAAACTGTTTCCTCCCACGAATCGCAGGTCGATTTAATGGGGCACACGCCAGCCTCAAGCTCGAACCTCTCTCATACACATCCTCCGCCATTCTCGTCCCTTGTCTCTCCGTCACTCTCCGACCCCAATCGCGCATCTAAAGCCACCGAGCCCGGACCCGCTTGCCATTCTGTGTTTGAGCCAGCCCCTTCTTCGGCGGTTGCTGCTGACACAAACGCGTCACTTTCTGAGACGAAGAACGATGGCTCCGACGACGGCGAACCCCCGCCGCCATATACAGAAGGTCACAGTCCCTTGGAGTCTTTCACCTACGTGATGGCTGCTGCAGGAGGTGCCTCCAGTTTGATCACTCAGGTTCCGACCTATATCAGGACCGAGCGCGTTTGCCTAGTTAGGAAGGCTGAAAGAGATCCTACCGCTTATAACCACAGTGAAAGCAGTCCGGCGAGTGATCGAGGAATCGTCAGATATATCTTGATATGGTACTCCGTATGTTTACAGGGAAGGCCAGAAGAGTGAATAGGAGGGAATATGGCTTGCTATACACTTTGCGTAAACTCTAACTTGGTCGGCAATGAAATTGTACTTTACAGTCCTCGGCGCGGACCGACATGGTTACTTCCATGATTAACGTGCCTTCCTTGTCCTGCCACCATCAAACAAGTCACACGGCAATTTGCTTCCAATCCCGACTCCGCTAGGAAAATTTGATATCGTAGTGGCTAGATTTACTGACGATATTTACCATCATCTTCAGCTCCCCACCCTGCATCTGGGCAAAGAGATCGTCCTAGTTCGTGTCAGTCCCGTCCACACCGCTTTTCTGTAGAAAAGCTTACGCGCAAAATGTCATCCAGTGGCACCACCATTAACTTTGCTGACAGGTTCTGAGCCTCGGGACTCCAAAGATCGAGCGGATTCATTTGCTTCCGAAGCCCCTCAATAATTTCAGATAAGGCAAACAGCTTCAGCGTGACCGCATTCATGTCTGCTGCATGAATCTCGCAACTGCGTTCGATTTCCGCTGAGATATCAGAGAAGCGATATGATGTCAGTACACACCTCGGCGCCTGGCATTAATTTGGACGCCACTTATGGCAACGGCACATACCGATCTTGACACTCCCAGAATCGGTCAGCAAAATTGTCTCGTTCGTGAGCGAGGCAAGAGCCCGGTTGAAGTCCCGTAGGTGTCGAATTCCCTTAAGAATCTGGAGCGTGGTGAGCTGCGGCGCTAATCTCATGGCTCTTGAGTCAGTACTGACCGGCCACACTATAGAGACAAGCTCGGCCTCCCGTATCGAGTACTTGGACCCGATAATCTGTGACAAAGACAACTCCACGGGCTCCCAAACCAAAAAGGCTAGCCCCTCATACTGATAACAGTGGAGAAGGCGAAGGAAGCTACGATGCGAGAGACGGGTGATTGTATTGAGGAGGGGCCGTATTTCCACGCCCTCTTCGAGCTGCTGCACATGGACCAGCTCCCCTTTGTTCTCACGGTGCCTGGCGAGAAAGATATGCCGCTTGGGGAAAATTTCGATGCGCTTCTCATAGTCAGCCCATGGGTCGTCATTCAAAATGGGGACCTCAAAAGAGCGCGCCCCTTTGTTCCCGCTATCAGCCCCGTGGGATCTCTGGGGCCCTAATATTTCCGGCGAGTTGTTTCCCTTCTGGAATTGTTGATGAGGGTGGCTCCGGGAAGCTCCAGCCTCTACAATTGCGGCCCACTTGGGTGTTGCGGGAAAGAAATAGGTTGGAGGTCGCTTGGGTTGCGGGTTATTGGAGGCCATCTTGTCAGAGAGGGTGAGGTAGGTTATCGCGCTTTCGTGGCAGCGCTCCGTTATGGCTGTGTGCTTATAATGGGCTGTGTTACTTCGAGTCTGCAAGATCTATCTGTCTATCTCTGTTTAGAAGTTGAAGATAAACAGTTTAAGCGACCTTTGACAAACAAGGAAAACAGTTATCTGGCATCTTCGTCATTGTTTCTACGAGTAATCTGACGCGAAGATGCTTCATGAATGGTGCAAAATATGTAAGCTGCCATTATGCGTTCCCTGTGCTCTTCCATTTGACCGACTGGATCCTCCTGCTTTACACAATTGGTGAGGGTTTGACGTTAGCTTTGCACATGGCTGTTTTGCTCAGGCTGTAGTCCATTAACAAAGGGTCACTTTGCCCATGGGGTCATCGATGGAACTGATCCCCCGGGCCCCTGATACTCAGCCTTTGTCCCCCAGAATAAACCGTTGCTTGATCAAAATGGAAGATCGTACATCCACCTGCTATCTTCACTTTTTTGAAATTTTACCGTCTCCTGACGCTCCATGCTATCCCCGTTTATTAGCCCTGCTCGAACTCATGCCGCCTGAAATTTGCTACTAAACGCTTGGATATCTGGACACGGGTAGTTTAACTTCCTGCTTTGATTAAGACCTATTCTCAAAGATTCCTGTTCGAAGGTGCTTGCCCAGCCGAGAGATGGATCAAAACAACTTCCAACGACGTGCCTTCATCGCGCTCAGACGTTGTGTATAGGGACACTAGACAGTAGCCCTTCCGGACAAGGAGCCCGCAAGTTTGGCCTCTCACAGGCGCTTGTTAAGGTCTGCAGCTGTGCCGGCCTTCCGAGCACTCCCGAAGATTGGCTAAATGCATATTGGGTGAAAGATGCCAGAACCAACCTGACCAAAAATCACAATACCCCCAAACAGATACCTCAGGCACCAGTCCCGCTGAAGTTATCCCCAGCCTGAAAGTCGCAGCCGTCACAAATCTTTCCATCTGTTGGTTTCACCAGCTAGGGTCTGTGTACACAGCTAAGTGGACAGAGGTAATACGTAACACAATGGTAATGTCTTCGATTGATTGATGTATCGAGATGAACCTCCGCGCTTCGTGATGCCGTCTACTTGCCCTGACAGAGCAGCTTCATACGCCCTTACGAGAATGAAGTAGGCTTCTTTAGACTATGGTGGTCTTCGACTTGGAATCAACCGTCAGGGATGGCCATACGCTGATAAGAACTAGGCTACCGTGGATGTGCCAATTCGGGCAGACCGGTAAAATGCATCTTCATCAACTGGAGGTTGGGTTAATTTCATGGCTTCAACATTCAGTGCTTCATCAACTGGACACAGACGCTCCTTTGTTATTTGAAAGTCTTATTATTCACTGGTTTCTCAGGAAACCGTGACTTGTCTCGAACTTGAACCGTTTAAATATGAAAATGTTGATGATAGTCGTATATATGTACCAATTAAGTCTGGCCAGATGGATTATTTCGCTTTGTAAAATGCGCATGCAGCCGTGAAAGAAACGGCGATATGTACCGTACACGCCTACTGTATACTGCACAGAGAAGGAGTTCAACAGCTTGCATCGTGTACATGACGGATACTGTAATAGTGGTCTGTTTTACAATGACTTAAGTTTTCCTTTCTTCTGATAAACTACATTTTCTGGAGGGCGTCGATGTGACGATGCCTGTTTACTGTCGATTGTTCTGACTATCTACTGTATCAGTTGATGCCTGTCCGAGGTCATTTCATTAAGGTTAGCCAATTGACGAAGAAAAATAAAACTCTTTGAAGGATACACAGAGATGAGGGCCGCGCTCCGCTTTTAACGTTGATATCGATTTACATCGCTCAAATGTGGTTGGATTACTCCTGGAAAACAAGTATCTGTTCAACGCTATGAAACCCGGCAATATTGCTATGTTAGCGGCGTGACGTTGAAATACCCCAAGTATATGATGACGTGAAACTTGCGGTTTCGCTGGGATGATCCTTCTTACACTTCGGGTCCATTAGCACTCAATTGTCGCCATCGGTCTATCCAGTCCTTTTCCTCTATGCATATTTAGGGCCAGCACGCAGTGACATCGGCTAATGGTGAAAATACCGCAGTCATCGTGCGAAAGGGGGGAAGGGGGTGTTCAATAATGTTGTCAGCCACAATAACACATGCTTTGCTCCCGGGGACGTTTTGTTGCCATCCAAAGGAGGTGTGCAATTTCGTTGTTGTCAATTATCTTCTTTCTTCTCTTTGTGGTGCCTGTTTCGTAGCAGCCTTTGCTACGGGATAGTTCGGGCGCTCGCCAGCATAGCCATCCAGAAGTGCAAGGTCGTGGTCAGCGGGGCCTTCAAGCGACAGAGATTATAAACTGCATTAAAGGCTGCCATTCGGGATTACACATCAGTCCCACCATCACCCCATTTGTTAGCTTCAATTGGCATGGAAATCGTCAACACAGTCCCTGGGATCATTAACCTTGAAGGTTGGAAATCAAGGCCGTTGAGCAGTATTCACCACTACAAACGACACTAATTCTAGAATTGGGGTACACATGATAGACCGATATCTGATCGTATGGTGGACAACAACTGACTTAAGAGAAACTTGGCGGGTGTGAAAATCCGCCAGCGATGAGATGGGCAGATGATGGTTACCCTGCTGGTGAACATAGCCCGCTTATCTGGGGAAAATATAATTATGACGTGATGAGCAGGCCGTGAGTGAGCTTCCAACATCTTTTTCGTTGTTGTTCCGCCTTCACTCATGCGGCTGTAGCCGCTGCTGCTGTTTAAATGCTTATACCGCGTGGCTATGAGTGGTGAGATGCTCAGTGATTTATTCGTTCCGAGGCGTCGAAGCGAATCTATTCCCTGCTTCAATTGCTATACCATGGTGACTTTAAACACACCTCAAATCCGCCGACTTATTTCCCCCTCAACAAACGCATCCCCTCCGCCTAGACAGTCAGCTCCCGGCATCCATCTTTCTTCGAATGTAGAACAACTCGAGAAGACGAGTGATGACCGACGCCAGTACACTGACAAAAACCAATGTCAAATCAAACAGCGTTTACTAGAGCAGAGAAATGTTCGAACGCTAACATCGACTCCCGTGCTCAACCGTCGTCCGCTACAATCGGCCCAGAATCTCATTCACCTCCACTGACATCATGCCAACTGAAAGATTGAATTGTTATCAACTCAAGGAATTATGCGAATCTCACGAGGCACAGTCTGTATGCCTGATTTAAATGGTTTTATGGCCTATTTAGCTCTGCTTTCCAACTTCTTCATCTGACAGCATTACCATAGCCAGGGATTTTGGATATCGCTCTGTTGGTCGAGGTAAAAGGGTCTCCGCATTTCAAGGCGATGACGTACAATCATAACAGAGAGACAGGAAGGTAATAAACCTCCATATCTTTGCCTGTCTCTAGAAAGATTTTCTCAACTATGCGTTCGCAATTTACCGATCTCGGAATCTAAGAAAAGGGATCGCAGTGTGAGTCAGACTTTTGGAATACGAGTAACGAGTCGGAATCTGAAGGAGACGGTGCACAGTCTGAGAAAGATGGTGCTTCCTTGTTTATTAGGGATAACATAGTACAGCAATATTCGAAATCAGCTTTACCACTACACTCTCTCGAATCCATTCCCAAACCCTGACTCGAAACACGCTAATCTAATTTTAGATCTTCCCCAGTAATCCCTGCAGGACGGTATTGTATTGATCGGTAATATTAAATAAGTTATTGTTTTAGTACCGTAATTTCCTGTAGAATCAATTCGAATCTTTCATGCAAACAAACTAAACAAAAGGTGAATCCTAACATTCTGGCAAGATTCATCTCGCACTCTTCCACTTATCGGTCTACTCATCACAGGCAGCCTTCGCCTACACTCGTTTGACACTCAATAGAAGGCTGCGGTGGCACCATAGAGAGGTAACCCCGGTAGGCAAACATGTTTCTTGTTTCCATGATTCCTGTTATCTACTGCGATTTTCGTTCGTTACCAGCGTATATTGGAAGCTGGTACCCGGAGAAGCTGACATGGGTCTTTCAAGGCTGTGATTGTGTGTAGAGATGTCGCAGAGCCCATATCACGTCGGTTCCATATCTCAACCCGAAGTGTTCGAGCCATGGGAAAACAACTCGCTGTACGCTCCAACCCCTGGATACATTCGTAGTCCCTACGCAACGCGGTCCAACTACAGTCCCTCCTCGCCTGGTGGGCTTGAGAATCAGTCACAACCAGATACTCTCAGGCTGCTCCAGTTGTCCGAATGGGAGGACGGAAGAGATTACAACCAGGACCCGCCGACCTGTATTCACTACCGTATAGAGTGGCGAGTGACCGTTAACAACCGGGAGGTGTCTAAGGACACGGAGGAAGACCTCGTTTTGGCTCCCAGTGCCTACTGGCGGCTGTTCTTAGAGAAGAAGCTAGAGAAGGTTCTTCGGCGTAAAATTGCCCGCCATCGGATGGTGAGAGCTGATGACACTGCCATTGTCGTTTCAGTGAATGATCGTACACAGCGCAATCTGACTAAACGATTTGACGACACCGAAATCATTTGGACTGCCATCGAAAAGCAGCTCCTGATGTGGTCGGGTCTGTTCTCCAGGGGTAAGGAACTCACACTGAAGATCTGTTTCAACTACGTAGACAATCGTCATTCCCCTGCAGCCGTCGGTCGGAAAGTGGAGAAAAGAGGAAAATCCTCTGTCACGAGCAGGATGCTCGATGAAAGAGATGCCCAGCTGGATGCGGAGGAGGATGCCTCGGGACAAAAGCCAGTCTGGCGCAGCGTTTATAATCTGATGCGATGCGCTTCGTCGACATGCCCTTGGGGCCCCTATTGTTGGGTGGATCCAGTGGGGAAAAAGCACTATCAACTGAAAACTCATCACTTGAGACGCCTAGTCACCTACGTTGAAAAAGGTGGTATCTTGGATGGTCACAAGGATGTGCCGGAAACGGTACGCGAGGAATTATTCATGGAAGAGCAGCAGAGACTGGAGAAGAGTCATCGCAAAGGTGGACATATCATCGGAAATGGAGTACCGTATCCTCCTATCAATATCAATGTCCTGCCTTCGCAGTCTTTGGTCTCTGGATCTGACATTTCGGCTGCCCAAGCTGTTGACTTGAAGTCTTCAAGCCCGCTCGAGATCCCTGGATCTAGAGACGAAGCAGTCAAAGAATATAGTGAGTGGCAGGTGTCAAATGTCACTGATGACACTCTCAAGGCTGCATTTCGACAAGTCTGTGACTTGATGCTCGAGGATGGTCTTGACCTTGAGCAGGTCTACAAGGATCAAGACCCAGGATTTTTCATCGGCAAGGGAATAAAGATGGGCATTGCTCGACGTTTCGTAGAAGACATTCGGCGCTGGGTCGAAAACGTGAAGAAAGCAATTCCTATTCATGAAATAATTTAGCTACAACCTGCTTGGCGTTGGTTCACGTGGACTTTGAAAGGTTTAAATAGGTTATATAGCAACATTAAGTAGTGCCTTTGAACGTGAGCTCAATTTTTGAATGTTTTTCGGGTGTCGTTGATTTGTATAACCAGAGTGCCGTTCAATGACCCCATGCCGGATTGGAAGCCCCAGGTGAAAAGAGCTAAGAAAAGGAGCTGAACGTGTGTAAGACAGTGATCAATATTCAACACATCAAATATGTGCATATCGACGGGCCCGGGCTGAACGTCCACCGCAGGTGGAGCCAAATTATACCAATATTTTGAGGTAGTGGATCATCTTAGTACTGAATAGCTTTCCGTCTAAAAGTTGTATGCAAGGTCACAACACTGACTGTGCTCGGAAAGTCTGGAATAGTTGCAAAGTACAAAGAAGTTCTGTACATGTACACCCTGGCGCCATGTAGAGCTCTTTTTTTGGTCGGGCTGACCGTCGCTCTTTAGTTGATGGGAGTGGTTTTCCAATTCAAATTTTGTTACATTCCCTCACCGTACAAAAGCTGCGTTGAATGACATAGTTGCACCCCACGGGTGTTCCAAAGACAGGCTACTGTTGACAAGCGCCGCTGGGCAGCGGTTCGATTCTGTTCTAGCCACTGTAGTTCTTATTCTAAACATAATGACGCGGCGACTAGGTGCCCAAGTATCACTCAGAGCGCTTCATTCATCCGACGATTTGTTTTCTCTTTCCTGATACAACCTATGACCAGTATAGCGCCCCTGTTCATCGTGGTAGATATGTGCTGTTTGAGCCTTGTTGTTTTTGAATTGTTCCTCGGTTGCAAACAGTGCTGTGGCATGCGGCCTGAGGTCGGTATGACTCGTGTGCGATGGGTTTCTGTAGTGGTTAGATTTTCAGTACGGCAATTTCAGTTACATGTAACATTAATGTAGCGCTTACTTGAGGATGGCTATGGTGAAGTGTGCTAAATCAGGCTTCTGAGTAGCGTCTTCGATGAGGCTGAGCGTGAGATTGCGCAAATCAGAATTGCGAATTCTCTGCGTCAGCTTGACGGCATGCCGGGGGATAGGAGACATGGTGGGCTTCAAGTCTCTTATAAGAATCGTAGGTTGTATAGAATAACAACGGGAAATAATCTCTTTAGCCCTAGATACGTCTTTGGGGAACAGAATCTTGCTGGTTTATATATTTGTCCTGAGATTGTTTGAGTCTGCTTTTACCGCCGTCAACTTGCGTAGGGTTTCTTGATCTTGCATTGTGCTCCAATAATTATGGTGTCTTTTGAGAATGCATAAGCGCCCGATTCATTGCTTTGTGGTGGTGTACCAATGACCAATCATTTGCTGCCAAAAGGCTCAAGCGTTAAATCAGATCATGTGATTGGCTATGGTATGCGAGTTGTTGCCACGTCATCTATCCCTAGGCGCTTCGGACATCCGATCACAGTCTGTATTCTTGATAATATCTACCCAATAGCCACAGACAAGTTTGTTTTATCTAATGAAACTTGCTTGTATACTTTCGCGACGCACTGTCCCCTTGAGGAGCAACCCACGGCTTCGTGTTATTTCTAAGTCTATGTCTACCCATCCAGACAAAAGTCTGATGGACCAGCCCCTATATATTTCCCCCGTTGATGCGGAACCACTCGATCGCTACCGACAAGGCGGTTACCATCCAGTCGTCCTGGGTCAACACCTGAAAGCTGGAAGGTATAAGGTGTTGCATAAATTAGGATGGGGAGGTTACTCAACAGTTTGGGCGGCGAGAGATCAAAGGTTGTACTAAATTATGAGACTCATGGTAATTCTAGCTAACATAAAGTTCTACCTGATTGCAGGAAAGGGATTTATGTTGCTGTCAAGATTTCTGTTGCAGAAAAGGAACATGATGGGGAAACGCGAGAGCTCCAAACTATGAAGAAGTTGGCATCTCATCGTCCTCCTCTCAAGCATACGCTGTGCATGCTTGATAACTTCGATTTAAAGGGCCCCAATGGACATCATAACTGCCTAGTTTATGAGCTTCTAGGGCCTAACATCCCGGACACAATTGATGCACACTTTCCCGATGGGAGACTCCCTGGGAAGCTCGCCAAAGTTATTGCGAAGCAAAGTCTTATTGGGCTTGATAGCTTGCACCAACAAAATATTGGACATGGTGGTAGGTCACTCTGTTGGGAATACTTTGAACTATTCTCACATAATATAGATCTGCATACCCGCAATTTGGCCTTTACTATGCCTTACGTGGACAATGTAACCGAACAGAAATTTACTGAGATGTTAGGAAAACCAGAAATTGGCTATGTCCGAAGGAGCGACGGGAAGGAACTAGAGCCTGGCATACCCGAGTATATCGTTAGGCCGACCTCATATCGGACGCATTCTTGGAATTCGGCCCAGTCCATCAAGATAATCGACTTCGGCGAATCATTCTTACCCACGGCAGTTCCTCGAACACTACACACACCTCTGGCTATTCGGGCACCTGAAGTTATATTTCAAGATCGCATTGATTATCGTGTTGATTTGTGGAGCATGGGATGCATGGTGGGTGAATTCAACCAAGGCCAAACGCTGAACAACAGTAAACTGATAGGTATGACAGCTCTTTGAACTTTTCGTGGGTCAACCACCTTTCGACACGTTCTTGATAACGCCTAAAATCCTCGTTAGCCAAATGCGAGAGATGGCAAGTGACGACCTACCTGAAAGGTGGCACGAGATATGGGATACGATGAACGCAGGAGACGGCAGAATCATAGAAAGCACGGGGCCCAACTTGCAGGAATGGCTAGAAGAAGTGTACTTTGATGGCCCACAGAGTCCCGATCTCACCAGAGAAGATATCGCGAAGCTGGGGCAAATCATCGGAAAGTTATTGCAGTTTGAACCGTCAGCAAGGGCGTCAGCTAGACAAGTTCTAGATGACCCTTGGTTTAATGAGTAAATGGCCCACGACAAGCGGTCAGTTCTGTCGAGAGTCTGCGCGGGAACTCGGTTTCAACCAAGGCTGCATCTAGGACCTTTCTAATATTTCTTCGATCTTCAAGCCTGCGTGTCGAAAATGACCTTTAGCGCTTTCTTCTTTTGCACCGACAATATCAATACACCATGTGAGGAAGGCATCAAATCCTTGATCAGGATCTGCTTCATAGTAGCCCCAGTTACGTTTAATGAAAGCTTTTAGCTCAGCGAAAAACTCCTCAATCGGATTTAAGTCGGGCGAGTAGGGCGGTAGATAAATCAATATCACACCCGCGTCCGCACACATCTGCGCAATCCGTTCTGAATGATGAAACGATGCATTGTCCATAATCACAACAGATTTAGGCTCGGGCCATTTTCCGCAGTGCTGAAGAAGCTGGGCTATGAAGTCTTCGAACATAGTAGCATCCGTTGAACCGCGAAAGACACGCGAGAGGACGATCCCGTCTTGGGCATACGCAGGCAGTATCTGATATCGCTGGTCGCGGTGGAACTGCGATACTTGTATGGGCGCCACGCCAAGGGGTGACCAGCCTGTTCGCCTGAATCCAACCCTTTTATCGCACCCAGATTCATCAACGTACACTAGGTGGTATGATTGGAAGTCTGATAAATTGTGCAAATAATACTCTCGTAAGTCACCATTTCGCTCCCTGGCTTGCTGCCGAGCAGTCTTTTTCGACCAACCTCTAGCGACAAGGGCTCTTCTGATGCTGGAGGTTGTGGCTAGTGTGTGGAACTCATCCCAGAGAAAGACAGCCATCTCATCTAGGTAAAGACCGGGCTTTTCAGACAGGTGGTCGCAGAGGGCCTCGATCATCGGCGGCGTTACGGTCCGTCTCCGGCCTATTCGATTTGGTGGTGCGTGGACATTTCCGAACTGCCGTAAGTTCCTGCGAATATTGATGATCGTAACCTTGCTGCATTCAGCTTCTTCAGCCATTTGAGACGTGCTTAGTGACTGGCTCTCTATCATATCACGGATGAGATGTAGCTTTGACAGGGGAAGTCTTGGAGCCATATTGCAAGGCTTTACGCGGGGTGACGCTCAAGAGTAATACAGAGATCAAGAAGCCTGTTGCACAAGAGAAGAGGGGCACAGAGATGGCATGCGTATAGCGATTTCGTGTGAAATACGTCAGTCTACGTCCCACTAGCGTTATGTAAAATACAAGTTCTATTCTGGGAAATTAGGGATCGACCACCATACCGGATCAAGGTTAGCGTGTTTTCAAATAGGGCTTCAGAATTAACATGTGAGAGTGTGGGGGTAAATCTGATTTCGAATATTACTGTATATACTGCATGTATCAACCTTTTTCTTACCACTAGGCTTACCATGTGTATCGCAAAGAGCGGCTACCCCTGCATGTTCCGGCATTGCACGATTGGTTGTGGTGGGGCTGGAATGAGGGCTGGGTTATGCGGTTGTGATTGGGTCACTGCCTGTGCGCCAGACAGCACCGCTACCAGCAGCAAGTGGTGATCCTGACGCGCTTCGACTGCTGCAAATGAGGTACAATTGGGAGATTTGGAAGACCGATCCATACCCTAAGGTCGTGGGTGGCAACTGTTAGCTACCTTTCTTACATGTATGTGGTTGGCGCAAAGAGGGCAAGGGCGCGTGGGCAGCAATTTGCTGTGGCTTGAATGGACCTGTTAATCGACTAGATTTGGTTGACCGGGTACGGCAGCTTGGGAGCGAGATAGGCTGGCCTTCTTACGTTTCGAGACCCAATGACCGTGGTTTGGAACGCAAGTATGAAAGAATCATGGATTATCCACAACAGACGATAAAAGAAAAAATAGCGCAGCTTCTGGGCCGGTACTGGTCAGTCTCCCACGTACTGATTCAAATTTATTATTCAACCAACCCCTTCCACCTGAGTCAATTTGTCTCCGAGATCAGTACCCCAGACATTCAGATTTAAGATAAACCTATACGGCAAGCCATTTGACTGCTCGGAAGATGGTCTATCCTTCAATGGGTGTCGGGAGGCCTTAGGGATCCTAGTGTGACACACTTGCATGATGCACCATATTTGGTTGCTTGAATCGGACGTGTCTGATTCCAATCCCCCATCTGATCCCCCATCTGATTTCCATCCCCCGTTTGACTCCAATCCCCTACCCGATTCAAATCCATCCTTCAACCAACCTCTCTCACCGGCGAAGTGGGGCTGATTCTCTGGTTCTGCCCTCCAACAGGCCATGAGCATCTTCAATGAATTATGAGTGTCGGCTGCGTCATCCCTGGCATTGATCCACAGATTGGTACCAGCAAACCAATTCATTGCATGAAAGTTTAGAAATCAGTGAACATATATGGAAAGGTTGTGGCTTTCAGATGGAGGTCTCGTTGCAGCGCTAGATGCACCGCGAAGATTATGAATGATGTTCTTAACAGTCAATGCTGCTCCACTTGGATTTCAAATTATCCCGAGTAGACGTTGGAAGAAAGGTTACTGTAGCTAGCGTTCGGCAGCGCGCACCGGTTTATATTAGGCGCTCTGGAAGGTGTCACTTGCATCTGGTTGTTCCGATTGAAAGATGGACAGGGGACGGGAAGACTGCCTGGCCTCCAAGATTATGGACATCCAGCGGAGCGCCAATGGCGATCCCGTTACATACCAGCGTGCAAAGCAGGAGGATCCGATGGTTATAAATCAGTGGTTTGAGACTGTACATGAAGCTATTCAGGGATATGGTATCCATGGGGATGATATCTGGAATTTTGATGAAGGTGGCTTTGCAATGGAGCTCTGTTCAACCTCAAGGTCATCACTGCGGTAGAGCGTAGTGGAAGACCTCGAAGAGTTATTCAGGGTAATCGAGAATGGGTCATAATTATCGAATGCGTGAGCTCGAAAGGGATCTGTATACCTCCGTGGATCATCTTAAAAGCCAAAGAACACCAGGATACTTGGTATCAAGAATCTGCTCTCTTTAATAAGGGCGGATCGCGTCTTCGATTACAAAGAGCAGTAGGCTGTGAATGCGATGATGATGATGATGATGATGATGATTCTATTTCTAGTCTGATATAGCAATCCTATTGTTGCGGCGCTATGCAGACCCAGATCAGCTGAAATACATGCGGTACGTCCTCTGCATGAGGGACCATAGAAATCACAATTCCGTCTCATGTGCCACAAGCTCGTTTTCTCGGCCGATGTATAGGCACATGACCCTAGTAGCAGGAAAAGTCACAAAAACCCCTAGGAATTTCTACCATGCTCGGTATAGAGACAGCGGGAGGGAGGGGTGTGTATGAGAACCATGCTCCACGACCCCCCTATCTCTCCCCCGGCACTGGGCTTGTATCCAGCTTACTCTTCCTCCGCCGTGGTCCCCTTCTCACCCCCAGCCAGCGAGAGATAAAGGGATGGTGGCCGCGGGGTTCGAACCCGCTATACCTTGTTATAGGCGTGGGTAGGGCCCCTACCAGACGCCTGTTTGGTACACACCAATCGGCGGCCAGAGAGGACGGCCTACAAGATCGATTCCAGCACAGCAGGTGGCGCTCCGCCGCCGTTTGGGTCAGGGAACAAACCAGATGCGGGACTACGCGTCTAGCTGTTTATCTCTAGGCCTGTTTACTCACCTAACCGGCCCTTTCATAAATTACCATTTATTACAGACCCTCGCATAGCGAGGGTCCGCCACCCAAACGATAAAGACACCCATACAATAAATTTATCGACCCATCTAACTTTGACATCGATTCATAACACCTATACCTCTCTAAAGCATAGATTTTATATGGTAAAAAGATGTAGCAGATACTTAATTTTCGATTCTACCTGCGTAACCGCCGTCCCCGCTGGATACACCGCTTTTTTAGCTCTTTCATTACCTTCTTCCACTGCGGTCGCAATCGATGCAACGCCTCTAAATCATCTAACTTCTTCTCTTGACGCTTCATTTGGTAGACTTCTTCTGATGAGATGATTCCAGATAGCCTCACGCTTTTCCCTGATGTATGTCTTCGTGGCTCCCTAATTGATTGCGCGTGTGTGGTAGCGCTAAGTTCTCGGCGGAGTTCACTCGCTAAATGCGCCTGGATTTGACTACCCTTCATCAACTTCTGGAGGGTGCTTTGAAATTCGGACGAATTGGAATCCAATTGATCAAGCTTCTTTTCGATCCTTCGAAAGCGGGATGTGGTAGTTGGTGTACTGACGTCTGCAGGAATACTGCCAACTGATTATGATGATGGTGAATCCCATGGTAATGGTGACCTTGGGACTGAGTAATCCACTAAATCATCACATACAATACTAGGATTGTATGGCCATAAGCCAGTTAATCGATAACCAAGCTTAATTGTTGAAGATTTGAAAATTGCGAATTGACTGGAGAAAGAGGCCCTTTGTGAACTTTGTACAACCGCTCATAGTTGCATCTTCAACCGCCTCACTATGCCAATGTTTATAGACATTGAATACTCCAACGTCTAAAGGTTGAAGACAGTGGCTTGAATGACGCGGTAGAAAATACTGAATAATGTCGTTCTTCTCGCAAAATTGGATGAATTACATAGTAATATGGGCATCAAGGCCATCACAAAGGAGTAGTCGATATTTCCCAGCGGTTCGACCTTTGGTTTGGCGATTAAAATGGTGGATCCACTGGTAGGCGAGCTGTTGATTCATGTATCCAGTATCATTGACTGCAATACACTCCTCAGTGATAGAATCAAACCATCGAAGGAGGATTTGGCGGCCAGAGAGAATAATGACTGGTGCGATCACGAAGCTGCCATCCGCATTCACAGACTCAACCACAGTCACTGATTCCCGGTTAGTTGAAGTGCCACTAAATATCTTCTTCTTAGGCTCCCTGGTAATGATCCATTGGTCCTTGCCGACGCCAATTTGGAACCCAGTTTCATCAAAATTGTAGATGTCCTGAGGTGCAATCCCCTTGTCGACAATAATCCGATGATACTGGTCAAACCACGCCCGTGTAGCCGTTTTATCAAGTGCCTGCATTCGCTCAATATCTAGAGCACGTCGCGGGCGTCGTTTAAAGTCAGGATGGCGCTTCAAAAAGCGTGTAATCCAGTGTTCGCCGACTGAGATAGATGGGTCTGATCGCGCTTCACGAAGGATAGAATTCGCCGCTGCTTCCACTTGTTTTCGCTTCGGACAAAGACCCAAGCTATCCATGGTATCCATAAAGGCACAGAGAGCCTTTCCTGGCTCTCATCAAGTAATCTATGGGTTGGTTGGCGCTGTAGGAGGGAAGGTCGGCCGTGCCAGCGTTTTAGAAGCCGCTGGTAAGGAACGTGATAATCTTGCGCAGTCTTCGAGACATTTGGTTTCTTTTGATTGGATACCGCGTTGAGGGCATCCTGGATGCGATTCTCAATGGTTGCATTGCTTTCAGGCATTGTGGTGGATAGAAATGACGCGCTGAAGTTGGGGAGTTGAAAAAGGAGGAAATTTATTGTATGGGTGTCTTTATCGGCTGGGTGGCGGACCCTCGCATAGCGAGGGTCTAGACGATTCACCGAAGCTTCACATTTTCCCATGATCCCCAAATGATTCTTGAATAGGTGTGAGACTAGAACGGCTTTATCGTACAGAGAGTTGACTCCCCCAAGACCACTTTGCATGGCGAAGCTTTTTACTTGATTCAATGTGCATTTCATCTCCATTTGCAGAAGTAAAAGACAGGGGTAGAGGCCATGCTGCTCGGATATTTGTGCTGGATCAAATATCGTTGATGAGCCGCCTATATGTGATTGCCTATTAAACATGCGTGGTATTCTTAACTTTCCTATTAGCAATATTCTAGAATCCTGGGTATCGTCGCTGTTCAAAACGTGACGCATGTTGCATCGCTCTTATAGGCATCGCTCTTGACTTTGTCTTGAACGGTGTCCGAGTTTAACCAGCACACCTGAGTCCCCTGCCGCCAATCGCTAATAACCGCCACCGTAACGTGGCAACCGGCAGGATTGTGCCCTATCCCTAACCGAGCGCATCGCCTTAAGTATCAGCCACCGGAATTCCTGTCTCAATTTTGCATCCTCTTCCTCCTTATCGCCTTCACAAAAACCCCAAATGGCGACAAAGACCAGCCGCGTGAAACAGGAACAGTTGCGGAAACGGCGGAACAACCTTCTCCGCCGCCATAATGACTTTTGGCGTCTTTACTCCATCCGGAGCTGGCTAACTATGGAGATGCCGAATGGCCGCATCTACACTTATCATTCCCATCCCGATGTTCCCGTTCCGACAATGGAAGAGACAGTAAGGTTTCGAGTGGTGTTAGACATCATGAATGATACTAAGACATTACAGAGTACTCGCTCTCGACCTGCAGTCCACAAAACCCCTGCGGACTATGTCTCCGGCAACTCCACGAAGCTAACGATTCCCAAGGCTCCGACTTCTTCCATTCCGAGGCGTCAGAAGGCCGTTTGGGATTCATTTTCCCGATACATGCAATATATCAGAGCATAATGAAATCGACCTGCGATTCGTGGGAGGAAACAGTTTAGGGGCTGGTCGCCTATGGTCTCCATGTGCATAAATTCCAGATTGTGGTGTGTTCTGTGCGGTGTAAAGACCTCCCATGTTCCATTACGAACCGATGATGCGTGACGCTGAGAGGAGGTTGGCGTTAGTAATATGACCGTGTGCTCTCTGTTCAGATGCTGTCTTGAGTGTAGGCATTGTACACTCAAAGCTAACATCTGACTTAAATCTTATCGAGACTCTCGATCAATCCTGTGCCGTTTTAATCCTCGCCATTGAATTGACTAAAGTTCGAGCCCTAGATGAATATTTTTCTAACTCCGACGATTCTCGTCGTGCTTTGTCACTTTCCCTCATGCCGGAGAATTGGCTCGACGAAATTTCAATATGGTGCATTTCTTGGCAAATCATAAACGGGAACAGACTCAAAGGGGGAAACTGAGGTCTTATATCACTTGCGAATCGCCGCGGAGGGGTGGGATAGCTAGTATTTGATAGCTACATTGCGCTCAGCAGACTTCATTCGATCAAGACAAGCAAAGCAGTAATCAGTCAGAGACATATAACCTCGTAGATAGGACAATCTTTTGAGGTGCCAACCGTGCTATGCCTCTTAAAATGAACTTAGACTACTCCGTAATCTTGCCAGCGTTATGGAATACCCTTTATCAACTTCCATATAGAAGAATGTCCTTGCTCTGGCAGTAACACAGAAACTAATCCATCAAGATAGCCATAATCTTCTATTCAGTGTCACGTTATAATTTATTTTGAAAAGGATAGGAATCTGGCTCCTTTTAGGTACCTAAACCGGAAATTTGGTGTTTTTTCTTACGGTTAAAGAACCCTTAGTACAAAGTAACTAGTGTTTATGCAGTTAAATGTAAACATGGTCATCAAATGGTTAACAGAAATGATAGTTTGTATTTTATAGCTAGTTGGAAATTTATAACTAATAGTTGGTGGACGGTTATTCTTTTTCAATGGTTAGGTAGGAGTTTGTTTGTTCAATCAAATAGTTAGTTGGGTTTTAGGTATAATGGTTGGTGAACGGTTAGAAGATGTTTGATGGTCAGTGAATGGTCATTATCAGTTTACACAGTATATCACTTACTGAGCTAGCCACCTGCAGTGGAGACACATAGTAAATGCGACAAATTACAACTTGATATCTCAACATTGGTGGTCTATACAGACTTATTCCTGTAGCACAGCATCTTCAGTGTGAAACAAGCTCGCCCTCCAACGTTCTCGATATAATTGGCCTGTTCAACGCCTATTTGGTTTAATGGGAGCATCAAAAGTGTGATGATATTTGCAAGTAAAAATGACACTGCTTGCAGTATCATACCCTTCCCAAATGACGTCTTCGCAATCAGGATAGGGTCCTGTCTCAAATAGACCAGCTGTCTCAAGGCTTTCAATTGTCCCTCTCGTGGATAATAGGGATACATCTCCCGAATTCACTTGTCTAAGGGCTTGACGTTGTCATGTTCGCTCCTCCCAATTGCCCCGTGAATCAGTTCCTGTGCATGTAGAACCGAACTCTTCGCAACTGCTTGTGTCTCCAGTAACACAGTTGCGTCCCCAGGATTATTTCCAGAGGCAAACCGTTGAACCGGCTGTGTCTGTCCATTGCCAGGCAATCGAAGGTCTTGAAGGACTTAAATTTCCCCAGATTTAAATTCAAAAGAATGTCATCCAACCATTTCGCTTTGTTTCTGGGACTTCAAACTAGACATGCTCGGCCCACCCAGCGATGGACCCACGCCAGGCTATCCACCTGGCGTGCTATCCATTTACCCGTACGATCAATCAATCCTTCAATCTTTGAAAATGCCGTCTTCGTCTTCTCGTCATCCTTTGAATAGTATTGAGAGGTCATATGATGCTCTTGTGATTCCAGAATCTTATCCTCGACCGTCTCGTGCTCCATCAATTGCTCAGTCTCACCTATCAGGTTATACTGAACGAGGACGTCAGGGTTATTATTCGTGGAAGAACACCTGGAAGCTCTTAACACCTGGAAGCTCTTCTCAATACTCCCAGCGACAGCGAGTCCCCAGTTTTAGAAGTCATCGTACGACATCTACAGTTTCACAAGCCCGACAACAAGCAAGACATGATCAGCCAAATCCCACTTCGACAGCTCCGAACAGTGATTAACTTCTAGATCAAAAGGACGAAGGTTATAAAGAAGTTGGTAAGCTTATTGAATAATAATCCTTCAAAAACTGAAACTAACTTTAGTAGATCGAGTTGCTCATATCCTACAACGTCGTACGATCTTGGACTTTGAGGGCTCTATTCGTCGAGATCTTCTTCCTACAATACGAGAAGAGAAGTTCGAATTCGAGCCTGAATTAGGTGATACTATCATATTGGCAACTCATTGTACAAGGAAATGTCCTACATTGATCTCCAATAATCTTGATCATATTCAAAATCTCGAGGATCTCTATGATCAATTTGATTATGTGGAGCGAGAGAAACGTGCTAAGATCTATGTCATTCTTGACAAGAAGCCTCGTACGATAGAGATCAAATCAGATCCTACTTCTCCAGGACCTGCTTCGCCAACTGCTTTGAAATTGGAGACACCAATTGCTCCTGAGCCACAAGCACCAGATGCTCCTGAGCCACAGGCACCAATTGCTCCAGAGTCAGAGGTATCAATCATTGATCTTGACGCCTCTGAGCCAGTGGTTATTGATATTGAAACTCTGTCGTCATTGCGGCGTCCCAATTCCGCCTCACCCTCTCAACCGAATCGGACCTCAATGCGATTATTGCCGGCGATTACCCCGTTCAGATCGCTTTCCTCGGTGTTACTGTTTTTCATGTCGTCGCCGGCTCCCTATACCTACTAAATCGTAAAGCCAGGCCTTGGAGGTGGCAATCATGCTCGTTTATACTGGCAAGGCTTATTTTGCGAAACTCAGTAAATGTATCTCGACTCGAGTCCCGAGCCATGGTGGCAGCGCTTTCCTTGCTCAAGGCCATGAAGAAGTCTGTATCGGTCTGGAACTCCCGGCCTTGCGCTATATCGGTCCCTATTCGATAGCGCTTATACCGGTTTTTGAGTACAGCCAATCGCCGGAGTACATTTTTATCCGGCTGCGAAAGCATAGCTTTGAGGGGGAAGTAATGACAGAGGCATTCAAGCCCAGTTTGCTGTAGACCTTGTCATTATTGAAGCACACAAGGGCATGTGTGATCGTGTAATATAGGAAGCGATCGTTTGGTCGAACTTTCTATTGCTCCGTCAGCCCACCGCACTCTAGGTGCTTGGTATTATCCATCAACCTGGAAGGGTTAGTCTCCAGACCATCAACATGTGTTCCATCTTCAGCAGAGAAGTCGGAGTCCTCCACCGAGGTAAGATCGTCATCAGAATAATGCTCACCGGTCGAAGTAGACGGCTCATGTTTATAAAGTCAGACTGACAGCCACTATATCGATCAGAATCGAAATACAGACCTTCAATATTTTCCGCTTGATGCCTAGCTCTCCCCTTCCCCTTCCGATTCGATGCTTTAGTGGGAGTCGGCGATGCGTCACGGTCTGGTTGATGTCTCTTAGAAGGAGACGAAGCATCTTCAATCTCCTTCCGTTTTGCCATTCTCATCTGGCGGATCGACCCTGGCGTAGTCTCGATTGAACTGAGGTAGCCATTTCAGTAGACGTTGACGAACCTGACATTGCTGCCACCCTAGTTTGTTCGTCGACCAAGGCACATAGAAGGTCGAAGCCACTTCGCTGTAGGACACCGACTAATCTCCCCTGATGGAATATGGATAATAGTATTTTTATAAATCGTCCGCCATGTTGACCACCTCGGAGAGATACAGGAGTGGACATATGTTGTCAGGCTTGGCTGATCTTCCAGATCTCACTGGATAGAGCCATTCATTTATTTTAAGCCACATAGGGTGGATGCGAATAACCCAGTTCATCTTTTGTGGTCTTTTACTAAGTTCCAAAGGGAGAATGCCGTTGGCCGGACCATCTGTCCCCACGGCTATGTGACTCTCCGCTCCACAGGTACTATGTTGGTCCTTTTCCCCTTTCGCCCAATTACTCGTATAGGTCCCGAAACAAGGTACAGTCAACCGGGTTCTATAGCCAGGGTTCAACAGTTGATCATAGTTACACGTGCCGAGTAACTCATGTCAATATGCTTATCCGAGTCCTCTCCATCGTTCAAATTTCCTGGCATCTTCTTCGATCCAGCTCGCCACTCATGACCTGTTTATTTGAACAACTTCTGTGCAATATCGTATTTAATTCTTGTTCTGTCATTCTTTAGTGGCAGTTTCATCTATTCCTTTGTCTAGCTGCAATTGGCCTCATTGAGATGCGTAGTACAAAGGAAAGGGGCCTTCCTTTGTTGAAAGAGAACAAACACCAGATCGCAGATAAAATGCTCGAGGATCTCCCGAACGAGCTCCTGGAAAATATTGCCGAGTGGGTCCGTATACCATACTTTTCTCCTATGGAACCCGAGCGCATTGCTGACTCCTTAGTTACCCCCCTTGCTCTTCGGTCCCTAAGCCATGCCTCTTCGAAACTTTACCATGCTCTGGTCCCTCGAATTTACCGTGTGGTCGTGTTTCGTGCTGCGAGTGAATGGGCTTTGAATGTGCTTAACGTCGATGATTTCTTCAACCATCACTCCAAAAGCGCCAGTCACCTTCTACACACCCGCCACTTGAAGTTTGACGCCCCGATCCATCTCACTCGGTTCAATCGCTGTGCAGCATTCAACATCTTTCGGGCGGTCGGATTGGCCGCTGATCCTTTCTCGACTATTGGGACCCCCGACGGCGCTAAGGCCCATCAGCAGTTCTTGGAGGACATTGAGGATCAACTTCGCTTGGCCTTCGCACATCTCAGCCCTGGTCTCCTTCGGTCATTCACGTGCGTATCAGACCATCCCATATCACGAATCCCCCTCAGTGCTGATCGGCCACCAGGTGGCGCTTGGGCACATGCCTTCCAGCTGGTGTGTTGGATAGAGAGGGATACTTAATCCAACATCAGGAAAATCTCATCCAACTTTCGTTGGTCACAGATGGCTCCTGTCCCCATGCCGCGGACCATTTAGGTGGTCTGTGCCAACTATCTTCCCTGGAGGTCATCGAATGGGAAGGTATCCAGCATTCGACGGAGATCGGGCTACTGCAAAAATGTATTAGTCGAAACCAAAGGCGTTTGAGAACACTTTCGATTGCATTCAGCGCATCAGCTGGCAGACCGGATTTCTCCCGTCAAGTGCTTGGGCTGCAAGGGTCCACACTCGTGACCACAACACGTGTGGCGGGCCCCGCCCCTACCTTTCTGCCCTCTCTTACGTGCCTAACACTCTCCAAGGCATATCTCCAGAAAAGCACGCAACCGAGTGCTTTGTCGACCTTTGCTGGGTTGAGGTCCTTGAAGTTGCGTGACTGCGTAAACTCCTGCGAGTTGTTGGAAGCACTGTCGCGCTTGCAGAATAAGCTTCAACTGCAGCTATTTGAGCTCTGTTGCGATAATCAGGCGCTTGGCCCCAACAAGGCAAGTTTGGGTCCGGTTGTTGCGTTTTTACTTTCTCTCCAAGACTTGCAGCATCTTTATCTGAAACTTTCCGACTTTGCACACACCCACCAGATTGAAGCCGTGATCCGCCATCACAGCCGGACCCTGGAGACCTTTGTGTTTCATGAAAAACAACTCGCTCCGATTGATAACGAGAGACTGTGGTGGGGTACTCGAGACTTCTGCTCGTCCTGGATATTCGATAAGGCCGAATTGAGGCATCTCAATCGGCTCTCTGCCTTGGCGCTGTGTGCAAACACTTCTTCTGTGGTTAGTTACTTGCGTGGGAGGAGGGTGCAGTAACGAGAAAGAGAGGCGGCTGATCCCTTTAACACAGCGAGCGAGTCTTGAACCGGGTGCGAAAGGCTCCCATCTTCGGGTGCTTCATATTCGACTCACAGGCGTAGATCATCTCCATCGAGACATTCAATTGGAAGTCATCTCGCAGATTCGGGCAGAAGACAGAGACGAGAGATGTCCGTGCGGTTGTTGGAACGGGCTGGCGAGACGGGCCTCCCTTTCCGACCGCGATTTTGACTTTGCGAGTCTCTGGGAAGAACAATCTATCGAGTCCCCACGAACGGGGCCATCGGACGGTTCAGATGCGTCGGAGGCATTCGGCAGCGATTTAGCTGAGATCAAAGAAGTCATGGACTTTGCGGACTGGGCGTTCGGACCGACCGGCTTACCCAGACTAGAGGTTCTTGCGTTCGGGGACTTTGCTTACGACGAGCGATATCGGAAGCAACGGTTTCTGGCGCGCCGGAAACGCTCAGTGCGATTACGATTGTCCGATCAAAGCCCCCAGATCAGTAAACATTACGGCTGGTTTTTTTGCATTGGCGATATGAACGATCCATCTCTTTGGAGCAACGTAGGTTTGGACGGTAGTAGATTCCTTTCGGCCTGCCCTGATGGTGGTCCGATGGAGTCGCCCGATGACTGGTGATCAGTGTCGGATAGCTGAGGGCTTCCCCACTGCGCCGTTGACATCAGTATCATGCCTGACCGTGATTCCATCAGTCCTTGATTTGGGCAGTTTTCCGCTGTAGTATTGAGTACTCCCAATAGAATCGTTACTGCTGCTGTACGGTACCATTTGCCTGTAACTCAACGGTTGAGCAGAAAGGCAGAATTCTGCTAGCAATAAAAGCTATTAAAAATGGTCGGATGACCTCAATTACTGCTGCTGCTCGCTCTTTCGAGGTCCCGCGGTCTACGCTACGAGGCCGGATGAAAGGGGTTACCAGTTGGTCTGAGACTAGAGGTACAGGCCATGGATTCACCCATCTCGAGGAGGTATCGATTCAGGACTGGTTGATCTCTATGAACAATAGAGGTGCTGCTCTTAGGATCACTTCGTTGATGGATATGGCCAATTTACTACTCGCAAAGCGTGAAGATCAACCCCCTCTCCCAAGCAAGACCGTTAGCAGAACTGGCCAACAGAGTACTGCATATATACGGTACATATGCTTGCTTTAGGTGGTCGATGAGCAAACGGAGATGCTGCGACGCTGTCGATGTATGGTCCGAACGGTTGTCCGTGTTCTCCGCGCATCTGTTAAGCTCTGGGAGGAAATGAAAAAGGACGTTTTGCTCGATCTAAATCCACGTTAGCGTTGTCGTTGGAAATAAGACTCTGTCTCAATTACTGACGGCTTGTCCTCCATCAGACTAATGACTTTGACATCGTGCAGCACCACACGCAGAATGCCACGCAGGCCTTCCGATTTGATGTCTATGTACGGCATCACCTCCTCGGAATTCCGGTCTAATAATACTATTAGCATGGTTCGGCCTTTAGGTAAAGGTATTATGTACCAACACGTTCACGGACAACGAATGCATATTCAGCATAGTCGTCAACACCACCGCTGGTTTCCACCGGTTCGGTGATCGTGTATTTACATGCTTCTTTGTCCCAGCTATACCTGCGTCAGATATTTTCTGAAAAGAAGAGACGGAAGGAAGGGGGTTGATTGGATCAGAGGCCTTAGCTGGCGACATACGTTTCCACAACCGTCTTGAATTGGGGTGTGGTGGCCCACTTTTCAAACGATTGGAAGTCCTCTGGTGTTGTACAGATGGGATGTTTGAGATCAAACCTATCTGGTCCAGGAACGTTCTTCAATTACGTAGAGGACTGCAATTACCCACCCGCTCGACGGAAGGGTGAAAAGAGAGGGAAATACTCCGTCACGAAGCGGATGCTTGGCGATCGCGATGCCCAGCTGGATGCTGAAGAAAATATTGAGATATCGAAATGTTTCTCCAGGCTCTCGATTCGGCGGGCGAAAGACACGGCTCGCAACGCAAATCCACTGAGTCCTGCCAATAACTCTTCCGAGAGTCTGACTTCCATAACAGGTATAAATGTGCTGGTAAGGTCAAAGTCCTTCACCAGAAGTACGTCGACCTATGGATCGAGTGAGTGGCCGCGAAATGCTATTTCAGCTTCCCTGTTTGTTGACTTACAAGGTTTCTTGATGTAGCCGGGATGGCTCTACAAAGCTATGAGGTGGAGAAGGAATCTGCCGCCCCAACACTGTTCTGATCAAAAGATTTATCTGGTGGCACACGCTTTCTACGAGAGGACGGCTTCAACCTGATAGAAGGCCCACGGTGACACTACTTTGACGTGTGTTACGAGGTTTTCAGGTGCTTTGTGACAGCAACGGGAAGCGCGGTTGCTGCAAAGGACTGTTCGGAGACTTACAGGGTCAGTATAGTCCGTTTTGCCAAGGCTTTTGATGTCGAAGCCCGCCTTCTCATAGTGGATCAGATTTGATCTGTAGTTATGGTCGCGGAACTTATAGGAGAGATTACTAATGAGGCAGGCACAAGACTTAATTTGCTTATTGTGTCTCTGCAAAAGTGGTGCTTTATTTACTGGCCATGATTCTTCTAACTATTGAGCAACGCTGAAAATCAAAGGACAAACTGGCTCAAAATTGCCACTAAATTGTTGGGTGAATGGGCCAACTGATCTCATTCAAGTTTCCACCCTCAATTTGACACCCGCCGTTTTCCAGAAGTCACTTTGGTCCATGTGATTTTAGAAGACGGTTGTTTTAATAGAAGCCGCCCAAGGTGCATGGGTAACACGCCTCAGTTGACAGAATACACAGAGATAAAAGCAGAACAAAAGCATGGCTAGCTTCTTCTCTGGTCAAGAATGTGACCAGGAAGCTGGAAAATATAATTTTTGGTAGGAAAATGCGGAGGGCTGGAATTACACAATTCATGTTAGTCTTGAGATTTGAGGTCACCACGGCCAACAATGGGCAGGAAGCCCTTGATGCGTGGAAGCACGATTCATTTGACAGTTGACTGTATTCTCATGGATCAGGAAATGCCTGTTATGGACGGAAGTTCAGCGGCGCGAGAGATTCGGGCACTGGAAAAGGACAAGGGAACGTATACCCCTATATCGCATGTGATTTATCAAGCCGGACTGCCTACGGTAATAAGAAAGAACCCAGCGAAATATTAGGTCAGCGGAGAAGAACCCCTGCACTATGACTAGTAGACGGAGAAATTGTGATCTTGCTTCAGAACACTCTGTCTTTGGCCAGAGTGCCCTTAGCTAGCGTAGGTCTGATTGGCTGAAATTGGTAGTCTTGATGTAGAGCTCCTTCTTAAACCTTAATAAGGGCTGTGGTTGATTAACGAGGGTTAAACTGCCCTAGGCAGTGTCAGTTTTGTGAACGAACTTTTAGTCTGATTTATTCAGATAATTCTCTCGCTGCTTACTGAGATACAATCGGAGTGCCATACTTAGTGCACTCTGAACTGCAATGACTCCTTCTTATGCTACTAGACACGGGGGACGTTCGGCCAAGTTTACCCGCGGCTAATTCTATTCTGATCCGCTATTTAGGCCAGGCGGGTAGCGGTCAACAGTAGACTTCTCCTGGGTATTTAGAGATCAATCTGCGGGGGTTTACGACCTCCGAGCAAATATTTCACATACGCTAAATTATCGCCAGCGGACCAAAATAGATCGTAAACTGCAATACCCTAGTATTCAGGTCGAGGCGGTCTTTTAGGTGTCGAGACGTTGAAGTAGCTAGTGCTTAACAGACCGCGGGGAATTTAAACGGCCGCTGAAAGCCCCTTTGTGCTGTGTAAGTCGACGATAAACGCGAGCGATGAAGAATTATTGGTCACCGAAGAATCTTGTGATAAAATTGGGGACAGGACGGTGACGTACAATTAGTGCTGAGTAACCCCGGCAAAGTCTGCGAACAGATAATAGCAAAACTAGCATAGTGGGTGAAAAGTGAGGCTGCTTTACTTATTCAGCCGAGTATGTTCACTTTGGCAGAGACTGACTGCATAGAAAAACTAAATATTGAGACACGGACTTCATATTCTGACGGACACTTGAACGAACAATCTTGAACGAACAGTCTCGAACGAACAGTCTTGAACGAACAGTCTTGAACGAACAGTCTTGAACGAACAGTCTTGAACGAACATTCTTGAACGAACACTATCTTAGACTTCATAATCTGACTAACACTTGAACGAACACTTTCTTGAACGAACAGTATCTTAAAACGAACATTATAACAGTATCATGAACGAACAGTACCATAATTTGCTTCTAGTATTTAATGGAGCCACTAATTAATCAAAGCCTTGGCTACAATTCGCTCGGCCTACAGGCTGGGGAAAGTCTTTATTACCACAGTTAAATAAACATAATTTGGCCCATGTTTCCATTGAGGATAAGACTAACACGATCCGCGCCTGCGTGTATTTTTGCCGTAGGGGGATTCTCTAACAGAAATTAAAGGTGTAAATGATATGGTCAAACAGAAGATAAAGTTTTGGCTACTTATAGAATGGCCATTTTGAACAGGTTCTAGGTTGAGCTAACCTGATCTGAGCTAAACAGGTTTGAATTAAACAGCTTAAAGCTCGAGCAACTGAATGAATGTGTAGCCTCAAATCTACGTGATCTTATACTTTGACTATACTGGTTTGGATATCACGTAGGCGAGATTATATCTTGTCGTTCTGCGATGATTATTTGCCTCTTTCAGGTATCCTATGCCATTTAAAGGCGGTGTCAATTGCGCGGACACGGGGTGTTTGGACAATGTTGACAGTTTTGAGATTTTGAATAGTTCTTGCCAGTTCCACGGACTGTGTAAAATGCCATGTAAAAATTGAGGGCAGATCTTGGCTTCCTCGGCTCAGATTAAAGCCGAGTAATAGTCTCCAGCACCGCGAAGAGGTGTCTGTCATTTGCTGGAGGGCGGGCAAGAGTCAGTCGGCGAGCACACGTAGGCCTGGCCGGCCGGACCAACCCGTGCGCCTGTTTGGCCATAGTGGAGAGCATGGTACAGTATAGGCCGGTGGATGATGTACTGGGCCCTGTAGTACTCAGCCCGCATTCCTGCCGCGTTGATATCAGCGGCCGGGGGATCGGAGTCTCTCCATTTCATGATGTCCGGGAGATAGTTGCGCCAGTGATCGAGATTCAAGCTCAGAGTTTCCTGCAAAATGGATGACCACCGCGTTTGGCCCTGCTCCTCGGCCTTGTACAGACTCGGGCCCGCGTGCAATACCAGTATCACAACAGTATTCTTTGAATTTCTTCTCCCACGATAAGTGCTGGTCTCGAGATAGCTAGTCCGGAAGTCTTTGCTCTTCTGATGGCGACCACAGGATGTAGTTAGCTTTGGACATGATGAGAGCGAAGAGGAGAGACGAGTAGGCTGCGATGGAAGGATGCAGATAATTGCGTGATGTATCAAACGAGATCAACAAGGAAAGGACAGGGATTTATGTAATTGTTGAACGGCTTGAACTCCTCCTAAGATCGAATTTTATGTACCCCGGAAGAGTCGCCTTTCAATTTCAACACCTTCGCGTTCTATCAGATATGGAAGATACGGCATCGGTCGTTTCAGATAATCTTCTCGTTATGTTAATACATTGCACTAGCTCCCATTGCCGATGTCAGTTGCCCACGGAGACGATTCCCGTCTTGATTTTAACCCAGCCAACAACCACATTTGCACGTTGGCACTCTGCAACTCACGAGTAGTCATTGCGTCTCCTCTGCTGTTCCCAGGTACAGTAGACCTCATGCTTGGTGACCTTCTAGGCCAGCTGATTTCGGCATGCAAACACCGCAATCCCTCGCTCAAAAAGACAGAGCAACAAACGGATGCTTTTCACGAACCTTGTTCCTAGGAACATCGACCAACCCTGAGTATAAATGACATAAGAGTAATCGGAGCAACTACGGAATATTCGCACTGCTTCCATCTTCATTACGCAGCCAGTGGTATTCGCACAATATAAGAGTCAGCTTTGCCCTCACTTAATTACCATCCTTCTGTTCTCTTACGCATCTCTCCCAACGAACCGCCCCTACTCAATCTCATCATGGTGGACCGGAGACTCATACTTGGCACGCAAATCCTCACATTCCGGTTACATATGGCTTTGGAAGAACATCCCCTATTTCAGCCAACAGAAAAAACCAAACCCAGGCACGGTTCGCCGAGAAAGTTGTTGCTGGTATCCGCTTTGGTTGGCGGCCCTTTACTGTAGACGGAAGTACGAGGGGTTGTTGCGCGTCATCGCCCGATGTAAGTCTCATATAATGCTCATTTTGGGAGTTGGAACTAAATAATCACAGTTTCAGATCAAATCTCCGTCCTCGTTTGATGCACTATCTAACTGCGAAGAGGAGACCGGACGTGCTGTACCGTTTACGAAGGGCCTGGCGCTTTGACTTGGAACGAATGGCAATGTGCTCTTTTCGGTGAATGTGGAAAATAAAGTAGCCTTGTTACTAGAGGGGCAGCTTTAGAGCTACATGACTGATGCAGTAGCCTCAGCGGCACATTACGTGGCCTTGCATCTATAGAGGCATTCTTAGCTGTCGAAGGTCTAGTCAGCCAAGTCCATGCTTTCACTGTTTGAAGCACAACGCCAAATTCCTTTGTTCTGGGCATGAAATTTATTTTATTTCACTCAGCTATTGTACATGTACAGCCATATTCGAAATCAGTTTTAAGACCACACTCTCAGGAATTAGTTCCCAACTTCTAATTTGAAACATGCTAACCTACATTCGGTATGCCGATCTGCCAGAATGGTATCTACATAATTCACTGGACTTTCAATCGTAAGACCTAGTTTTAAGTTTTGAATAAATCTGGATGCGATAGAATGGTAACGTTCAGGCGGACAGGCTGGTCACTACTCATATTCATAGCTATTATGGATGTCATTAAGCTATTTCCGGGGATTTTGAACCGAAGTGTCTACTGCGTTACTGACAAATATTCAACGGATAACTTTGGTGACGGGACCGGCATTGATCGAGAAGCTCGGAGGTGGTCCATAGCCAATGCTGTCTCTAGCAGTTTATGCGACTTGGTGCTTTGCCGTCGGAACCAGTAAGCATCCACCAGTCGTGAAATCCGAATGCACTGTATGCTATGTATACGACTCAAATACGGGTCAAAGATCGATCAAATATGTCTGGGGTGGAGGGGGGCGAGTTGCTGTCCGAGTTCTGTGGCATGCAAGTTCAAATTCCATTCGTCGCCTCCAGTAATCCAGTAACTCGTGGTTACAATGTGTGTGTGCATATACCTTTTACCTGATTCCTCGCAATGAAAGATAGGTATAAGCCGCAGGCCACTGATTTGGTTACGGATCCGTATTCTGGTCTAGTTGGGTTAAACTACCTCCCGGGTGGTCAGGATAAATGAGACCATCTATCCACCCATCCGAGTGAAACTATAGTCGGACGCCTAGTTGGTTGGACAACGGTTCGTATCCGGTGGGCTAATGGAACCCGGCTTTTCTCCATTGTCAGTCACTTCACTGTCGAGACTCCTGGGTATGTATCTCCGAGAGGCTTATTCACACCCGGCTAAATTCGATCGTGGTTTTGCCCATGCTTCATGACTCACTTGTACTGCGCGAGCTCGCGATGCCCTGGGCGCCGCGTTCTGATAAGGACTTGGATCATACGGAAGACAGTTGACGGACAGCATTGGTTGGGCGGCAGCCATGAACTCGAGCAGGAGGAAAAAGCCGGCGGGGCTTTACTATGGGTAGAGGCAGTTGGATATTGATTTTCGCAGGGTAACGAGCCACAGCGGGTTGAAGAAAGTATCGTTTGGATATGAAAGACCAGTTCGAGGTCTTTGCTAAGCTCATTGGCATGATCTAAATTCACATGAAAAATACAGAGTTTTACTATGTATGCCAGATTTGGAGGTTTTGATAGGAGATGTCATGCAGGTTCTATGAGGGGGATGTTGGATGCCTTGATGCCCCAGGCATCACATGTGTGTAGATAGAACCCATAGTTTCTCTCTCTCTCTCCTTCTCTCTTTCTCCTCTTCGTCCACCTGAATACATACATTGTTTTCTCCATTGATCTCACATTGTATCTGTATTCCATGAAAATTCAAAGGGAGATTCTATCAGAACTGTGCTTGGTCTGCCGGCAACTCAGCTATCATGGGCAGAAACGACGGAGCACCGAGTAAGCTTGAACTATTGAACACACATCCGGTTCGGCGTCGCGAGCAAACTCCAACCGCAGGGAAGGTAATGGGATCCCTGGAATGTTTCCTGTGGTAGGAGGTTGAGCGACGGCCGTGGCAACGCTGACATCGGAGTTCATAAGCTGGTGGCTTTGCCGGTGGTTGGTAATGTGTTGTAGTAATAGTCGTAGCTCTAGGCTGAAAATGATTCGTATCCAGTACTCGCTGGGCATCACTGCGTCGAAACAAGCGGCGAAGTGGGGCTGATTCTCTGGTTCTGCCCTCCAAACAGGCCATGAGCATCTTCAATGAATTATGAGTGTCGGCTGCGTCATACCTGGCATTGATCCACAGATTGGTACCAACAAACCAATTCATTGCATGAGTGTTTAGAAATCAGTGAACATATATGGAAAGCTTGTGGCTTTTAGATGGAGGTCTCGTTGCAGCGCTAGATGCACCGCGAAGATTATGAATGATGTTCTAAACAGTCAATGCTGCTTCCACTTGGATTTCAAATTATCTCGAGTAGATGTTGGAAGAAAGGTTACTGTAGCTAACGTTCGGCTGCACGCGCCGGTTTATGGTATTAGGCGCTCTGGAAGGTGTCACTTGCATCTGGTTTTCCGATTGAAAGATGGACAGGGGATGGGAAGACTGCCTGGCCTCCAAGTGCAGTGGGTCATTTCTCTAGACTACTTCCAAGACAAAAGACTTGTATATTGACTACAGCTACCTAGGGCGCTGGACGAGCAGATCAGGCAGCAAGATGTTTGGAACGACGGCATACAACGGCAGATGGAGGCCATTGTTGAACACTACCGGAAAATAGATGCCCTGGAAGCGCAGGTGGCGGCGCTGCAAGCAAAGCTGGATGTTGTATGCGGTAACAAGGAAGCGGCTAATGCAGGGCGCAGATCGGGTGGCCGCAGACGCCAGGCACCATGAAGACAGCCCCATATCCTCGTTACACCGATAAGCCTTGACCATATCGCTCTCCACCATGACGTCCAGCCAGTCCAGCAGTTTCACGCCTGCCCCCCTTGACTCCGCTTGGCCCCCGGCCCACGTTTGGGAAACCATGGACGCGGCAGACCGTGCCAGTTGGCTAGGACAGATACAGAGAGACAGGGCCAGGCGCCTTGAAATGGATGTAGCGGAGACAGACCTCCGCCACAGAAGGCCTCGTGGGGACCTGCAAGGTGACGAGAATCTCGAGGAGAACCGTGAGCCCACCCCCTTGAAGTCAAACCACTCATCGACATATTCCCGGGTGTCTCCGCCGCCTTTCTTACTCGTGTCTTCGAGAGGAAGTTGAAGGCGGCTGAACTCATACGCTTCAAAGAGAAGTCAGCCACCGAGCTAGATCAGGAGGACAAAAACTTCGAACCGCACCCAAACCACCGGTTCTGGATCCGGAGCAAGTCAGCAAACTGCCGGACCAAAGGTGAAGACTGAGCGTGGCCCAGCACTGATAATGACCATTCACTGACCATCAAACATCTTCTAACCGTTAACCAACCATTATACCTAAAACCCAACTAACTATCTGATTGAACAAACAAACTCCTACCTAACCATTGAAAAAGAATAACCGTCCACCAACTATTAGTTATAAATTTCCAACTAGCTATAAAATACAAACTATCATTTCTGTTAACCATTTGATGACCATGTTTACATTTAACTGCATAAACACTAGTTACTTTTGTACTAAGGGTTCTTTAACCGTAAGAAAAAACACCAAATTTCCGGTTTAGGTACCTAAAAGGAGCCAGATTCCTATCCTTTTCAAAATAAATTATAACGTGACACTGGGCCTGTATATATTCACGTTCGAACATGCATCGAATTTTGCATTGGCCACCAATACTGGCAATGTACGTGCCATTGTGAGAACTTTCCGTCGTCGTCATTAACCATGGACGAACCGGTCTAAACGCGGTGAGTTATATTCCACCGTTCAACAAGGTTCACACGAACGCGTTCTCTGTCCTTAGCCCCAGTTCCCGTTAAAACAACACCCAACAACTCAATTACTGCCTAAGTCTATCACTGATGAACGGGATCGCCATTGGCGCTCTGCCGGATGTCCATAATCTTGGAGGCCAGGCAGTCTTCCCATCCCCTGTCCATCTTTCAATCGGAAAACCAGATGCAAGTGACACCTTCCAGAGCGCCTAATACCATAAACCGGCGCGTGCAGCCGAACGTTAGCTACAGTAACCTTTCTTCCAACATCTACTCGAGATAATTTGAAATCCAAGTGGAAGCAGCATTGACTGTTTAGAACATCATTCATAATCTTCGCGGTGCATCTAGCGCTGCAACGAGACCTCCATCTAAAAGCCACAAGCTTTCCATATATGTTCACTGATTTCTAAACACTCATGCAATGAATTGGTTTGTTGGTACCAATCTGTGGATCAATGCCAGGTATGACGCAGCCGACACTCATAATTCATTGAAGATGCTCATGGCCTGTTTGGAGGGCAGAACCAGAGAATCAGCCCCACTTCGCCGCTTGTTTCGACGCAGTGATGCCCAGCGAGTACTGGATACGAATCATTTTCAGCCTAGAGCTACGACTATTACTACAACACATTACCAACCACCGGCAAAGCCACCAGCTTATGAACTCCGATGTCAGCGTTGCCACGGCCGTCGCTCAACCTCCTACCACAGGAAACATTCCAGGGATCCCATTACCTTCCCTGCGGTTGGAGTTTGCTCGCGACGCCGAACCGGATGTGTGTTCAATAGTTCAAGCTTACTCGGTGCTCCGTCGTTTCTGCCCATGATAGCTGAGTTGCCGGCAGACCAAGCACAGTTCTGATAGAATCTCCCTTTGAATTTTCATGGAATACAGATACAATGTGAGATCAATGGAGAAAACAATGTATGTATTCAGGTGGACGAAGAGGAGAAAGAGAGAAGGAGGAGAGAGAGAGAAACTATGGGTTCTATCTACACACATGTGATGCCTGGGGCATCAAGGCATCCAACATCCCCCTCATAGAACCTGCATGACATCTCCTATCAAAACCTCCAAATCTGGCATACATAGTAAAACTCTGTATTTTTCATGTGAATTTAGATCATGCCAATGAGCTTAGCAAAGACCTCGAACTGGTCTTTCATATCCAAACGATACTTTCTTCAACCCGCTGTGGCTCGTTACCCTGCGAAAATCAATATCCAACTGCCTCTACCCATAGTAAAGCCCCGCCGGCTTTTTCCTCCTGCTCGAGTTCATGGCTGCCGCCCAACCAATGCTGTCCGTCAACTGTCTTCCGTATGATCCAAGTCCTTATCAGAACAGCTAGACGCGTAGTCCCGCATCTGGTTTGTTCCCTGACCCAAACGGCGGCGGAGCGCCACCTGCTGTGCTGGAATCGATCTTGTAGGCCGTCCTCTCTGGCCGCCGATTGGTGTGTACCAAAGAGGCGTCTGGTAGTAGGGGCCCTACCCACGCCTATAACAAGGTATAGCGGGTTCGAACCCCGCGGCCACCATCCCTTTATCTCTCGCTGACTGGGAGTGAGAAGGGGACCACGGCGGAGGAGGAGTAAGCTGGATACAAGCCCAGTGCCGGGGGAGAGATAGGGGGGTCGTGGAGCATGGTTCTCATACACACCCCTCCCTCCCGCTGTCTCTATACCGAGCATGGTAGAAATTCCTAGGGGTTTTTGTGACTTTTCCTGCTACTAGGGTCATGTGCCTATACATCGGCCGAGAAAACGAGCTTGTGGCACATGGGACGGAATTGTGATTTCTATGGTCCCTCATGCAGAGGACGTACCGCATGTATTTCAGCTGATCTGGGTCTGCATAGCGCCGCAACAATAGGATTGCTATATCAGACTAGAAATAGAATCATCATCATCATCATCATCATCGCATTCACAGCCTACTGCTCTTTGTAATCGAAGACGCGATCCGCGCCTAGGGAGCCTACATACTTCTAATTCGCCGCACCGGCCGTGGCGTACATGGCGGCAAAAGAAGAGTCGCGATCTTCCCGCAGCAGCCGGGCGCTTTGCACGCCTATCGTGCCCACGCTAGAGGAAGCGCCCCAGATTAAGTAGGGCGTCTCTCTTTTGTTTCTTATATTCCTGAGTTCCTCCGCTGGTATCGGCGCCGACTGGGGCAGACTAACCTCCCAAAGCAGACATGTTTTTGGTTCTGCGACACCCTTTTGGTTCTATTTGTGATATAGCTGATACAGTATTAGTATTCAACGGGCTAGAATCGTGGTTGCTTTCAAACAGACGTTAAGGATGCTATATACGTACTTTCTGAATGAAACCAACTCGCTCCCGAAGTCTTTTCTCTGGGCGAGAAAATTGAGGGAAACATCAAGAAGAGGCTCTCAGAGCAAGTTGATGGTGGTTCTGACACGGTCCCTCGATATGTCTACCCCCTCGGCCTCCCCCAGAGGTCATTGAAGGAGAGCATATTTGGATGCTCTGACTGATGTTCGCGGAATTTCTTGATTTTTCTAGCGTTGTCTTGTTTATTCGTTGTTTTGACCTGCGGAGCGCCGATTTCTTGAAAGACAAATGCGCCTTGGATTATTTCTTTTATTTGTTGTTTGACTGATGTTGACTGATTATGGGTGATCTTTGCTTTGATTTATTTTTCTGATGTCGAGTGTCGACCAGGGGACGGTCGAATTTTTGGGTTTTTGGGGAGGGTGGAGACATTGTCGGATTTTCTTTCTCGTTTCCGACGAAATTTGTTCTCGGAGCCCTAATCCTACAGCAGCTGTCCCTGTGAATGGCCGTGCGGAGGTTTTTCAGGACAAGAGGCGCTCTGAGGAGGTTCGCAGCTCCACCGGCGCGGCCACTAGAGACGTGTACTCCCTTGGGCTTCTGCAGACGGATGTTGAGGCATGGAGACATGGTCGGATTTCTTTGACATTTTGGAGAATTGAGGCTTTTTGTGTGTGAAGGAGAGGAGGATTCCCTTGCCCTGACTCAGCAGCTGGTTCGGCGAGACGTCTGTTATTACGCCGCCTAGGTCGCTGTCTGGTTTTGAAGTTGGAGACTACCCTCCCATCGGCTGAGGTGGAAATGCGGTCCAAGGATCTGTGTCTTTCGCTAATGAAGATGAGAAGAACTGTTCCGTTGTGCTTCCAGAGATCCGCCTACACTTGCGAGACTGGTGGGATTACGTTACGAAGTCACTAGGGTCTCAAGTTTGACATGAAGTTCACGTGTTCTATCTGCATGTCTGAAGATGTTCGCCTGGCCCTTCCAGTGGTGCTTCACTGCTCTGATGTTGAGGCGTTGCACTACCCGACAATTTGCCAGTTTGTTGAAGGCTTCCAGCGCTTTTGGTTCGACAGAAGAGCTTGCTTATGGAGGACGTTCTTCCGTCTACTTTTTGAGACAAGAGCTGCCCATCCAGCAGGTACATCTTCACTGCCAGAAGGGTATCTGAACCGAGAGTATTGTTACGAGAGTGCTCCGAACGACGGTGACCATGACGAATTTGACGATGAACCGGATCTTTTTATCGCAGGGCACTGAAGCCTGCTCAGGACGAGAGGGATGGTTTTTCTTTAGGATATTGATATAGCGACTCCCCCCTTGGATCATTCGACACCGCCCCCCTGCCTGAATTTGGCCTGACCTCCCGCTAACCGTAAGGCATCTCTATATTCTGCCCGCCTAATTGTGATGAACTCCACATCAGAATCCGACATGAGGGATTTAAGGCCCAACATGATGTTATTGAGGCTTTTGGAGGACACAGATGCAATGAAAAATGAGTTGAGAATGATAAACACCAAGTTGGAAGCCAGATTTGATGAATAAATTGGAGGTCAATTAGTATTGAATTGTTCGTTCCCTATGGACTGCAGAGTGACTTAGTTTTGCTAGTAGTTTACATAGTAAGTGTAGGTACCGCGGCAGTACTTGTGAAATCCCAATGCTTGACCAGGAGGCGGCGAGGAAAGCGGTCAGTTAATGCCTTGATGTAAGCGGGAAATCAGACCAAATTCAGGCAGGGGGGGGAAGTGAATGATCCAAGGGGGGAGTCGCTATATCAATCCCATTTCTTTACGGCTGATACTTGATGTTTTCCTTTTGGTTGTCTTTGCCTTGTTTCTGTTACTTTGATGTGTTGTTTGGTGTCGACCAGGGGACGGTCGATTTCTTGAGGGGGGTGGTATGTAGTGGGGAGGTGTGACCTCCCCCTACAGGCATGCTTCCCCTGTCCACTCCCTTGATTTCCACGTGAGCGTCCCTTACATCAGCAGTTATGAGCTGGTGATATAGTCGCGAGGTAGCCTTTAGTAGCAACACACACTCCTACACATCTCTGATTTCTCTTCTTGTGCGCAAGCACCCAACCTCTTTGTTCCTCTGGTCTGATACTATGCTAGGTGGTACTTGCTGAATCGACCCGTGTGCCTCAGAGCACACAGCCGTAGAGCGTTCCCCTCTTCAATAGTTAACAGATTCTTAGATTCTTAGATTAGATAGATCTAGAGCTATCTTGGATATGGAGATTTCTTCCATTTGTCTTCTCCGGAACATACTAGTGCCGTTCCGCGGAGGGGATCAGACCTGTCCTCATGGCCTGTCTTAGCGGAAAGCGATCTCATTCTCACTTCGTGTTACGTCCCTTTACCCACGAGTGCCTTACAGAGGACTTGGACCTGGATTCTGCCAAGTCACGTGGCGGTCAGGCTTGACCGGGTCACGTGATCTGGCTTGAGCTCTCCACAAGTCAATGACTGCCCGTCAGACTTAGACTCCTTAGCGATTAGTCTGAATACAGGAATACCCCTTAGGATTTCTTCACTCTAGTTCTAAACCCCTCATTTGGACCCGCGAGTACGCCGGTCCTAACACTTCGATAAGATGGATCGGAGCGTCAAACTTCAAGTGGCGGGTGTGTAGAAGGTGATTGGCGCTTTTGAAGTGATGGATGAAGAAATCATCGACGTTAAGCCTAATAGTACTCCCCCATAGCAGCATAAATCTAGATGGAGCTATAACTAACTAACTATAGGGCGAATTAATTAATAATAATAATTGTGCAGATTGTTGAGATATACGCTCGCTAAGGCTCATAGAGCACGGACAGCTTCAAAGGGAAGTGACAGTTTGTGGGGCGTACGATAAACGTGAACGTAACGATGTGTTTTGAATTCAATAGATATAAAACTCATTGTTGATTGCATCTGGCCTCAGCGCATTGCATGTTGAAGTGCATAGAGTCTGGCGGATACCCAAGATTGCACGCATCTGCAATAGTCAAGGAACTAGTCGACTGTGGGTACCTCAAATCAGACCCATAATTGACAGAAATAAACATGAGCAAGGAAAAAAATATGAAAAACCATAAACGCTAGCCCTGAAACAACAGGAACACACATGCGACTCAACAGAAGGGCCTTCGTGTGTCTTCAGTTATCTTTTTCCTAAATAGAGATACTGGTCAACGTTAATAATGGTAGATGACTGAATAGACTGAATACTCCTCTTGATTGGTAGGAGACGCACCGAGATGAGTACGGAAAACATAGTCATACTCGGATGAATAAGATGTGGGCGATAAATTACCTGTCGGACAAAATATGGGTTATTATACCGCTAGACCTCAAATGCTCCAAGGGCGACATTTTCAGTCTATACGGTAATCTTTTGTTCTGGCATTGCCTAATCTCAGGCAAACATCGAGTTAGTTTATGTAAGATCTCCACACATAACGGTACCTGCATTGCTGTTTTAAAGTTGAGACTCACAAAGCATCCAATGCACCAGATGTGTTAGAACATTAAGCGAGCTATAAAGTCAAACCGTGATTCATCCAAATTACATACCGAAAGTCGAACAGATAACGCTGACTCCGTAGTGGCACAGAAAGTTTGGGTCATTCTAAGCGTCAGGTTTCTCTCCTCCGGGGGCAATTGTGTAGCCTTGTTTTATCATGATCTGTCGGTAATTATTCCAGTCTTTCTCAATCTTATCCATAATTGCATTGTATTCCTCAGGATCGTCGTCGCGCATTTTGTCGGTGAGCTTGAAATGGTTCATGGTGTAAGAGAGATACGACCTGTAATCTATGGTCTTGGTTGGCTCCTCGGTTGACGCTGGAACGGGGCGAGGCTTCTTGATGTTTCCCAAATTTGCTCCAGAATCCGCCCTTTGTCTTTTCTTGTCAGAGTGATTCTCTTCTCTTGCCAATCCATTTCCCGGGCTGTCCGAAACTGAGTCCTTAGGATTGGACTTCGTTCGCACGGATTGAGATTTAGTCGCTTTTGTTTTCACAGGAGGATTGGCCCAATCAGCATCTGGAAAGAAAGTGGGAGGCCTATCTCGATTTGTAATACCATTTTCGCTTAGCCAGGTTTGGTACGATAGGTCCTGGTGTTTCGCCGCGTCACGAATCCAGATATCCAGAGACATCTTTTCTTTTTTCTTGAGCCTTTCCATCAGTTTCCCCCTGAAAATAAAGCTCTCTCCATCTTTAAGCATTTTTGTGTGTCTCTCCTGTATTTGATCCCACAGAATTCCCACAAGTATAGTAGGAAATACATGAATGGCTTTCCCCTTTTTTGTCATTCGCGGCTTCCATTTTCGGTGGGGGTTTGGTGTCAGAGTCACCACACTGACTACTTTCCTAATATTGGGGAAGCCGTACAGCCACCGACCATTTTCTTGAATGTCTAAGATCGTTTCGTGTTTTCCAGATATCAGTGGAAGACCCGTAATCTCATCTTTTGTGTGTGCTTTTGATGTCCCGAACTCATGTTTTGAATGACCGGGTGGCCCGTAACGGTAAATTATCCGTGAATTATCTCCAAAGCATTTGCATAGAGAATATGCTACAGCTGTGACACTGCAGGTGGGTTCTGCCAGGCCTGTCCAGGCGGTGAGTCGATTCAGGTCATGTGACAGGAGGAGGAGAGACGAGGGACTTGTTTTGTTGCGCGCCTCTTTCGTTTTCTTTCTTTTCTTTCTCTCTTCTTCCTTTCCTTAGACTAGTTATCTTGTCGAATTGGACTCTTTTGCAAGAATAGCCTACTGTCACAACAGCAACACCGCCCTCGTCAGTTATTTCGGGCGATGTGTTTGGAGCGGTCTGGGTTGACGGGCTGCCAGAATAACCCTTCCACTTTTGATTGTAAAAGCCCAGTCTTTCGGTTCCTGGTGAAGATGAATCACCACTGCCTGGTGTTTGACGACACTCTTCATTTTTCTCTCCCTCACGATCGCCGGGGGCGGCTTCTGGATACTGTGGTTTACTCTGGGGATCCACTGACTTGCTAGTCGCGTCGATACCAAGCTGCTTTTCAAGCTTAGCAATCTTCTTCTTTTGAGCATGTGAGAGATCTCCCTCTTCGACCCTTTTGAGTTCTTCTAATTGCTCCCTTTGTTGATTCAGCTTCGCTTGCTGGTCTTGCCTTGCTTTTGTATCTCGAAGCGGCCTGTCTCCCTCTGCTGTCGAGATTCGATCCTTTGATGTATCGATAGGACCAGAATCCATGTTTTTCGCGGATTTAGGAGAGTCCTTGAATTGAAACCAGCAAACTCGGGACTACTTATAGATGAAAGGCGGAGAGATTGTCACGTCGGTCGCAATAAGTAGTGAAAACGGTACCAAAAGAATTGGTCGCCATCAATTTTCTATGTCTGCTGTTTGTGTCTTTGTCGAAAAAGACTTGACACTCTCAGTAATTATCTTTACGGATGGGCTACTCTCACGCCCCTCAAAACGGTTCTTGAATAATGAAGAGAAGCCATAACGCATCTTCAGAGCCAACCTAAAACTTTGGTCTTAAAGACCCCTCACGTAACATCTGAAGGCATAACTGAGTCCTCTCAATACCATCTGCGGTACTTACAGAATTTGACAACATCCACGCTTCTATCACTCAGCCGAGTCCGATGGTGCAAATCATCTCCTATCCCACTCAATTGCACGTCTTTTTTATACAGAAACATTCATATTTGGTGTACGCAAACCTGAGCCAGTATGTTGTCAGACTTTACAGAAGTAGCCTTACGACAGCCAATAATTGTCTTTCTATCTCCCCGCCGTGAAGCCCCATCTTATAAGGTAACATCCGGAAAGAGATGAGATATGGGTGAGCCATCATTCAATCCAAGCAGATTTGTAATGATTTTGAGAGTTTTCACCGAAGTCAAAGTTCACCGTGATCTTCCCTACAAGTATATTATGGTTATCAGGTCAACGAGGTTATGCTTATTTTATGAAACCCAGTTAACGGAGGCTATTCGATGATCACCATTTAGAAGACGAAAGTATACAATGATATTTATTCCAGATGCCATTTAGGAGGGTATGTGTTAAGGGGTAGCTAGTATAAACAAGCTGATGGCTAGGTAAGACAGATAAGATGTATGGTTCAGATAACAGTATTATTCAATCGATAACGAGACTGAATCTTGGAGAGCTCCCATGGCTCTCTCCAAGGCGAAGTATTTCACAACAATCAACAGCATAACTCAGTGGCAACACAATGACAATGATGAGGGAATTTCCCTCATAAACATGATAAATCTCTCATAGACAATCTGGCGATCCTCCAAGTGACATAATGAAATCGATAGACAATCAAAGATCAACTGTGATAAAACAAGATAATGCGAGGCCCGAGTCCTGAGATGATGAAAGGCCGATGATCATCAGGATTCAGATCCATGATAATCCGGGGTACCATCCAAGATCATCCCGGGGCCACCTCTCCGATGACGTGTGGGGCCGGACGATCATACAAGGCCTGAGCGCTAAGTGATGTGAGGGTCCCAAGAGGGGAACCCCGTAACAGTTGTTACGAATTCCTAATGAGTCAGTGCCCGGTAAAATGAGAAGCCTTGTTCAAGTAGCTCGGTGCCGAGTAACACTACTGTACCTCTGTATTTTTCTTCCACGTTTCTATGATGCAGGGAGGATGGATATCCTATCTAGCTCATTGGAGTCAGTCCGGCTCCATCGTTGATGGTTACCTCAGCACGCTCAGACCAAAAGGGAATTGATACATCCACAACAAAAAAATTGATACTGCCACAACATTATAAGGTCAGCACCCGTTGGCCAATAAGCATCCAGCACCGGGCAATTCCAAACAGCTACTATAGCAAGTTAGCAACCTCTTGCTATTATCTAGATAAGCATCAAATTCATTGTATTTTTTCTTTCTCACGCTCCTACTACTAGAAGTTATGCAACCTGGGGGGTATGGCCTCTACGGTCTCCTTTGGTCCAGCGTGACATTGGTAGTCACAGAGATACCATTTCCCCTCTCCCAACGGTTTGCACTATTACAATCAGCTTCCTCTTCGGAATCCAGCCAGCCCCTAGGTCACAAATCAATTCCGCACAAATCAATTGGCGGATGATAGGGAAAACGCCAAAAAGACTGGTTTGAACCCTCCGACCAAGATGCTCCCGGCTACAGAATGCGAGGGGGAATGTATCTACCCAATGCCTTGGGCACATTGCTTGTAGTAAAGATGCCTAGATATGGCTTCGTAATTTATGTGCTTAGAATTCGGTAATAACGCACCGTGGGTCCCTGCATGAAGGAGTCTTCATTCACAAACGTGGCATTGAACCAGATCCGGAACGGCCTGTGGAATTTCTGCGTAGGAAGAAGATCTCGACGAATAAAGTCCCCAAAGTCCAAGATTGTACGACGTTGTAGGATATGAGCAACTCGATCTACTAAAGTTAATTTCAGTTTTTGAAGGATTATCATTCAATAAGCTTACCAACTTCTTTATAACCTTCGTCCTTTTTGATCCAGAAGTTAATCACTGTTCGGAGCTGGCGAAGTGGGATTTGGCTGATCATGTCTTGCTTGTTGTTGGGCTTGTGAAACTGTAGATGTCGTACGATGACTTCTAAAACTGCGGACTCGCTGTCGCCGGGAGTATTGAGAAGAGCTTCCAGGTGTTCTTCCACGAATAATAACCCTGACGTCGTCGTTCAGTATAACCTGATAGGTGAGACTGAGCAATCGATGGAGCACGAGACGGTCGAGGATAAGATTCTGGAATCACAAGAGCATCATATGACCTCTCAATACTATTCAAAGGATGACGAGAAGACGAAGACGGCATTTTCAAAGATTGAAGGGTTGATTGATCGTACGGGTAAATGGATAGCACGCCAGGTGGATAGCCTGGCGTGGGTCCATCGCTGGGTGGGCCGAGCATGTCTAGTTTGAAGTCCCAGAAACAAAGCGAAATGGTTGGATGACATTCTTTTGAATTTAAATCTGGGGAAATTTAAGTCCTTCAAGACCTTCGATTGCCTGGCAATGGACAGACACAGCCGGTTCAACGGTTTGCCTCTGGAAATAATCCTGGGGACGCAATTGTGTTACTGGAGACACAACCAGTTGCGAAGAGTTCGGTTCTACATGCACAGGAACTGATTCACGGGGCAATTGGGAGGAGCGAACATGACAACGTCAAGCCCTTAGACAAGTGAATTCGGGAGATGTATCCCTATTATCCACGAGAGGGACAATTGAAAGCCCTGAGACAGCTGGTCTATTTGAGACAGTACCCTATCCTGATTGCGAAGACGTCATTTGGGAAGGGTATGATACTGCAAGCAGTGTCATTTTTACTTGCAAATATCATCACACTTTTGATGCTCCCATTAAACCAAATAGGCGTTGAACAGGCCAATTATATCGAGAATGTTGGAGGGCGAGCTTGTTTCACACTGAAGATGCTGTGCTACAGGAATAAGTCTGTATAGACCACCAATGTTGAGATATCAAGTTGTAATTTGTCGCATTTACTATGTGTCTCCAATGGCAACTAACAGTGACATCTAGATGAGTGATTAGGTCTTACTGTCGCACCTGGTCGGGTCCGCTTACAGCCCTCCGAAGCAGACGGCTATGCATGGTCGGCGTCAAAGTCTCAAGAAAATTTGTTGAGATCGAATTTAAGTAATGGAACGGTCGGCTTGTAGTTACCAGGCGATACATTGCTTAGATAACATATATACAGGATAATGTCTGACAAGTCTTGGCTTTCCCTTTCCGTTTTAGTGCTCACCCCAAGCCGCTTTTTGCTCACTGAGTAAAACTGAGCACACCCCTGAGTATTATATAAGCATTGTTTTCGCTCACTGAGCATCACCTGACCCTTATGTAAGCCAGATGATCCGTCACTGAGCAATCCGATCCCACTCACTGAGCGTGATCTGAGCGCTCTGATTTGCTCACTGAGCACCCCGATCCCACTCACTGAGCGTGACCTGACCGCTCTGTCTTGCTCACTGAGCGCGACCTGAGCGAAGCGGAAGAACTAAGTCAGCAGCTCTCCTCAATAAAATGCACCGCGCTAGCCTCATCCAATGCACTTTTTGCCGCTTGCTCCTAGGAATACGACTTCAACTATAGCGACCTGAACATTTGCAAAACCATTCTAGACGTATAGGCCATGTCTACTGGATGGTCTAGCCTCCCATAATGGCATTCGCGACCCCTCATTTGCCCGACATATTCTAACTACTACAGATAAAACACCTCAGAAACCTGGCAGGTATTCCTAGGAGCTTCCAGAACCTTTGTGCCGCCACAATGTGATTGGTGAGACAGGATAGATCCTAGGAGCTCGAGTGCTGGTACCCATTCGCGAGAACTGGTGCCGCTAATGCTGAGAGTCAAAGTATATAAAGAAACACCGATCCCTCCTTATGGAAGGCCTCATAAAATCTGCTCATAAATTTAGCAACTTCAGTGATCCAGGTCTGTCTCTTTTCAACCCCTCAGCCAGAGTAAAAGCCTAACTATTATGCAGATAGTCTGATGCCGCAAAGAAAACCGACAACCTGATCGATGTCCAATATTTCACAACCGATGAGAGTTGCAATGCCGTTTCCTGCGTATGCCCGAGCTCTGAGTTCGTTATATATGGTTGAGAGCCAAACAGGGAGATGTACGTGATGCACATTCTTCTCAATCTTGCTAGACATCGATAGACCAATGGCAACGAGACAACTGAACCTTTCACAAAATTGGCCTAAACTGATACTTATTTAGATGAAATTCATACGTCACAATACTACTACTTCGGAAACTGGGAAGGTCCCAAGTAGAGTACTACACCTGGAAGAGAAAGTTTGAAGATGCCACGAATACGCACAAAAATGAGCCCTCGCTTCTTCCGTTTCTAATGAGTAAGTGTCTGATCTGACTATCGGCCATGCTACGATAATCAGCCTCGCTTGCCAGTCTTCAGTCTGTATCATTCCACTCTGACTTATAGGCATCTTCTTGACTCTGGCCCTTACGCCCTTACTTGTCCGACCATGCTTCTTCCGGCAGTAGGACTTAAAAGCTTTCAGTCGAGTCATGATATTTGAGAGAACTAATCTATCGGAGCTGAGACGCGCATCCAGCAAAGCCAACATCAACTGTATAGCTTTCTACACTCAATGCTTATGCGTACAATATGATCCTCAATTTCTTCAAGACAATCCGCTCCATTGGGTCTCCGCTTTCGCTGCCATGAAGCGCACTTGATAATGACCGAACAAAAGTGACACAGAAATTCTGTGGAAATTTCAACCTATTCGGACTTGATAACCGAAAGGCCGTATTCTACATTATGCCCTCGGCGTTCCAGGTTCCATATTGCAGATCTGGATTACAGTTTTTATTTATCTTATTATATTGTTCATGTTTGCCAGGTCGATACGGTTGGATTACCATATGACAGGTTTAGAATGTTGTGATTTGAGTGAGGCATTTGCAGATTAGGACCCAACCCGCTTAATTATGTACTATCTATAGGAATGAATGAGCTCATTGAAAACCAGTTGGACTTCATCTTGTATCCTTACGGTGGATATATGGACAAGGCCCGACAACCTACTCCCATATACTTGTATTATCTCTGAAAGACATTAAATCTTAGACAATCAAAATTCACAGAAACTGCAATTACGCCTCGAGGCTCAATTAATCAATAGCCGGGCCATTTCGGTCATCAGCTTAGTAGGTGATGTTCTGGGCCCGTATTCGATACAACCGCTTGTTATTTACCGCTGTAAGGTAATTACAGCGGCTCTGTCCAACCTGCACAGCCACCGCTTTAAGACAGATAAGCCACAATACTTAAAACACCTGTAACCTGAGAGTTACATGAAACAGGTATGATCCTGTATGATACTATTATCGTATGGTGCCGTAGCGGGCTCTTCGGCAGCGGATTCTTCGACAGCGGATTCTTCGACAGCAGGCTCTTCAATAGCATATTCCTCAAATTCAAGGGTCGGTTCCTGGGAGCAAGCGATGACCCATTTTGCCTGTGTGACGGTTCATGGATGCTTGGGTTTTACCACTACGCCATCTGGCCAAAAAGGCACAATGTTTGGTCAGCGACCAAACAGCCAATATGCTCGATCTCTGACAGCCTGTTCATGAGCTCCTGGAAGCACCCTTGGTTTGTTCCTAGGAATAATCATAGCCCATGAAGCGCGTTCAGTGGGAAACTTGGCTGCACATCGTGTGTATTGCTCCTAGGACGAACCGCATGCGTTCTGGGGCATGTGCATCAACCTGGTGATCCTGGGAGCGCTGTATGCTCCCTTCTCTACAAGACTGGCTGTTGTTAGGACTATTCCACCGGACACATCGGACACCAGTTCCAAAGATGAGCTATAAGTACTGGTTGAATTTCCATAAAATATCAGGTTATCAGAACCGGAGAAAAACCACCATCACAACAAGTCGGCTTTCCTTTTGCTCTCGCTGAATCCTCAAGCTCATTCTACACTCTTTTTCAATATTGAGACATCGAAATGTTTCTCCAGGCTCTCGATTCAGCGGGCGAAAGACACGGTTCGCAACGCAAATCCACTGAGTCCTGCCAAGAACTCTTCCGAGGGTGTGACTTCCATAACAGGTATAATGTGCTGGTAAGGTCAAAGTCCTTCACCAGAAGTATGTCGACCTCTGGATCGAGTGAGTGGCCGCGAAATGCTATTTCAGCTTCCCTGTTTGTTGACTTACAAGGTTTCTTGATGTAGGCGGGATGGCTCTACAAAGCTATGAGCCGGAGAAGGAATCTGCCGCCCCAACACTGTTCTGATCAAAAGATTTATCTGGTGGTACACGCTTTCTACGAGAGGACGGCTTCAACCTGATAGAAGGCCCACGGTGACCACTACTTTGACGTGTGCTACGAGGTTTTCAGGGGCTTTGTGACAGCCACGGGAAGCGCGATTGCTGCAAAGGACTGTTCGGAAACTTACAGGGTCAGTATAGTCCGTTTTGCCAAGGCTTTTGATGTTGAAGCCCGCCTTCTCATAGTGGATCAGATTTGATCTGTATGGTCGCGGGACCTATAGGAGAGATTACTAATGAGGCAGGCACAAGACTTAATTTGCTTATTGTGTCTCTGCAAAAGTGGTGCTTTATTTACTGGCCATGATTCTTCTAACTATTGAGCAACGCTGAAAATCAAAGGACAAACTGGCTCAAAATGCCACTTCATTGTTGGGTGAATGGGCCAACTGATCTCATTCAAGTTTCCACCCTCAATTTGACACCCGCCGTTTTCCAGAAGTCACTTTGGTCCATATGATCTTAGAAGACGGTTGTTTTAATAGAAGCTGCCCAAGGTGCATGGGTAACACGCCTCAGTTGACAAAATACACAGAGATAAAATCAGAACAAAAGCATGGCTAGCTTCTTCTCTGTTCAAGAATGTGACCAGGAAGCCGGAAAATATAATTTTTGGTAGGAAAATGCGGAGGGCTGGAATTACACAATTCATGTTAGTCTCGGGATTTGAGGTCACCACGGCCAACAATGGGCAGGAAGCCCTTGACGCGTGGAAGCACGATTCATTTGACTGCATTCTCATGGATCAGGAAATGCCTGTTATGGATGGAAGTTCAGCGGCGCGAGAGATTCGGGCACTGGAAAAGGACAAGGGAACGTATACCCCTGTATCGCATATGATTTATCAAGCCGGACTGCCTACGGTAATAAGAAAGAACCCAACGAAATATTAGGTCAGCGGAGAAGAACCCCTACACTATAGTAGACGGAGAAATTGTGATCTTGCTTCAGAACACTCTGTCTTTGGCCAGAGTGCCCTTAGCTAGCGTAGGTCTGATTGGCTGAAATTGGTAGTCTTGATGTGGAGCTCCTTCTTAAACCTTAATAAGGGCTGTGGTTGATTAACGAGGGTAAACTGCCCTAGGCAGTGTCAGTTTTGTGAACGAACTTTTAGTCTGATTTATTCAGATAATTCTCTCGCTGCTTACTGAGATACAATCGGAGTGCCATACTTAGTGCACTCTGAACTGCAATGACTCCTTCTTATGCTACTAGAGTCTAAATGCACACGGGGGACGTTCGGCCAAGTTTACCCGCGGCTAATTCTATTCTGATCCGCTATTTAGGCCAGGCGGGTAGCAGTCAACAGTAGACTTCTCCTGGGTATTTAGAGATCAATCTGCGGGGGTTTACGACCTCCGAGCAAATATTTCACATACGCTAAATTATCGCCAGCGGACCAAAATAGATCGTAAACTGCAATACCCTAGTATTCAGGTAGAGGCGGTCTTTTAGGTGTCGAGACGTTGAAGTAGCTAGTGCTTAACAGACCGCGGGAAATTTAAACGGCCGCTGAAAGCCCCTTTGTGCTGTGTAAGTCGACAATAAACGCGAGCGATGAAGAATTTTTGGTCACCGAATAATCTTGTGATAAAATTGGGGACAGGACGGTGACGTACAATTAGTGCCGAGTAACCCTGGCAAAGTCTGCGAACAGATAATAGCAAAACTAGCATAGTGGGTGAAAAGTGAGGTTGCTTTACTTATTCAGCCGAATATGTTCACTTTGGCAGAGAGTGAGTGCATAAAAGAACCTAAATATTGAGACACGGACTTCATATTCTGACGGACACTTGAACGAACAGTCTTGAACGAACACTATCTTAAACTTCATAATCTGACTAACACTTGAACGAACACTGTCTTGAACGAACACTGTCTTGAACGAACACTGTCTTGAACGAACACTGTCTTGAACGAACAGTATCTTAAACGAACAGTATAACAGTATCATGAACGAACAGTATCGTGAACGAACACTACCATAATTTGCTTCTAGTATTTAGTGGAGCCACTAATTAATCAAAGCCTTGCCTGCAATTCGCTCGGCCTACAGGCTGGGGAAAGTCTTTATTACCACAGTTAAATAAACATAATTTGGCCCATGTTTCCATTGAGGATAAGACTAACACGATCCGCGCCTGCGTGTATTTTTTCCGTAGGGGGATTCTTTAACAGAATCAAAGGTGTAAATGATATGGTCAAACAAACGATAAAGTTTTGGCTACTTATAGAATGGCCATTTTGAACAGGTTCTAGGTTGAGCTAACCTGATCTGAGCTAAACAGATTTGAGTTAAACAGGTTTGAATTAAACAGCTTAAAGCTCGAGCAACTGAATGAATGTGTAGCCTCAAAGTTACGTGATCTTATACTTTGACTATACTGGCTTGGATATCGCGTAGGCGAGATTATATCTTGTCGTTCTGCGATGATTATTTGCCTCTTTCAGGTATCCTATGCCATTTAAAGGCGGTGTCAATTGCGCGGACACAGGGTGTTTGGACAATGTTGACAGTTTGAGATTTTGAATAGTTCTTGCCAGTTCCACGGACTGTGTAAAATGCCGTGTAAAAAATGAGGGCAGATCTTGGCTTCCTCGGCTCAGATTAAAGCCGAGTAATAGTCTCCAGCACCGCGAAGAGGTGTCTGTCATTTGCTGGAGGGCGGGCAAGAGAAATCTCATCGCAACCCGACCTGGTACTTGATCGAGGATTTGTGCATGGCCAACGGTCTGCGTGTGGAACTGAATCCGACCTGAGCCGTAAAGGGACATAGCTCAGGATTTCGTACCTGGTACTTGATCCAGGATTTGTGCATGGCCAGTGGCCTGCGTTTGGAACTGAATCCGACCTGGAACGTAGCCCAGGATTTGTTACCTGGTACTTGATCCAGGATTTGTGCATGGCCAGTGGCCTGCGTTTGGAACTGAATCCGACCTGAGCCGTAAAGGGACATAGCTCAGGATTTCTTACCTGGTACTTGGTCCAGGATTTGGGTTCGTACTACAGTGGGTTTACCGTGTGCCATAGCCACGACCTCGATGGGTGGGCTCACAGCAGAAGGCCACTAGTAGCCACACTCAAACGAGGGGCTAAAAGGAGAAGAGGAAACAACGGCGGAGGGCTTGCCTTTATGCTGGGCCCTATGGGGCCCTGTGCATTATTCCTAGTGATAAGATCATAGCAGGCTATACAGAAGCCGTGCTGTTTTAGTCCTGCTGCTCTCGTCTTTCAAGTCATCCCCTTTGATACTCTGCCAGTGACAGAGAGGCAGCTCTCAGTATTCATACGGTCCACGATACGATCGCAATTTGCAAGGCAAACAACAATGAAGGGCACGAGAAAATTCATGCGACCCCCGGGCTACGCAGAGGCCGCAATGAGCCAGTCACGAGCGGCGGTATTCTTGCGGGGCCTGCGAAGGGAGAGAAGACGGCTTCTACGACAGCTCAAGCAGATTTACGAGCAAGTCGAGGTCTCGGAAGCAGAGTGCAGAGGGCTATGCTACCAGGCCATCAAAGTTATGGCCCTTAGCGTTTTACTTGAGTCTTTGAGCAAGAAATCTACTGCTGTATCCAATGCTGTGTCTGGAGATCATCGTTCAGCGCGGGTTTGAAATCATGCCGAATCTACGCTAAGGGTTTCATGATCCTCTTTAGAAGCTCTCAGATTATGTATGAGAAATGTCAACACCGGCTGGAAATTTCAGAGTCTAACCACTTCTGGTACAAATTATCAAGAGCTACTATTATCCGCTCAATGAAGGCGATTCTTACCGTTGTGAGACGAGCCAAGCTCGAGGACAGTCCAGCCATCGCAGCCGAAGCGTAGATAGTCTCAGTAAATTTCAGCTAATACGAAAATGATATTTCTGTAATGGAGAACTTTAAATGGTGTGTGATTGCCCATATAGTCGTCAGTGGGCCAGTCACTCTCTGTTGGGACGTGCAAAACGGGGTTGATACCATCGCTCACTAAAATTTAAACGTCCCGTAGTTCGTCGGGCGGATTCTCAAAGGTTAGCAGATAAATTACCCGCTTTCGCACCTCGAACAACCTTCTGGCAAGGATTTCTTTTTTTGTTTTTTTTGGCAAAGAATCAGTCGACCTTTCATTTTTCTAGGATCCACTTTCACCATGCCAAAGGCAGCGACAACGTCGAGAAACCCATTGGTGCCGTCCCAACGCGCGGTTCGCCGGTCGACAGGGGCGGAAAGATCTCTTCCGCAGCCCATAGGGACTTTGCCTGGGAGCGAGGCCGGTGGTCTTGAACCGACGTCGCAACGGCCAATGAATATTCGAGAAGTACCGGTCCGTTCTTTATTGCTATAGCTACGGGGCGTGCAGTCTCACTGGCATATACTTTGATAGGGACGAACTTCCTACGCATCCAGAACCTTGAATCAAGACGACAGAGATGAAAACTTCGAGCTCGTCCACGCTAATTGTAAAAAGACCATCGAGAACGCCGTCGCAATCAACCGACAGCTGACGGCTCGGTTTAATGAGAAACGGCGTGAAATCGCAGCCAATGCGCAGCGGTTTAGCAGGGAAAGATCCGAGATGATGACCAAGATTCAGCAGTACAGCCTGGAGATACAGAAGCAGTCGGGCGAGGTACAACGCTTGAACGGAGAAGTCACTAGGCTGGAGACACTTCTTGAGACGGCCAACTCGAATGCCCGTAACTTGCTCTCGCGAAGTGACCTGCAACAGACGCTGGAAGATATTCATACTGCTGGCCAGTCATTCATGAGCCATCTTAAAACCCGAATGAACGAAAACGAAATCAAGATGGATGAAAACGAAAATGCGCAGAATTTCAGTCAGCTGCCGGGAATAGACGTGACGGGCGACTGGCCCGACACGGAAGCGTTCGATGTGATCAATGACTCTGGGGCTTTTGCGGAGATGCCGGCCACCATGTTCCCCGCATCTGACCAGGACGGCGTGCCAAACATCTAATCTGTCGCGGGTTGAGCTGGGTTAAGTCGCCACAAATGCCATGATTAGCTTTCACTCGCTCACTAAGATAATTGAGCCTGATTTTTCTCTGATTCTGCCTTCAAACAAGCCAAGAACCCACGTGCCCGTATATTACGGTACAACAAGGGCGATCGGGATACGAACACATACAATAGCATTACAGGTGGTATATATATATTTACGTATGCTTTGGGGACTGGAGGTGCTGTTCCAAAGCACGTTGAGTGGGAAATGACCGATCACATGGAACGCAGATAACCATTTTGGATCTGGAAAAACTAGTTATATCGAAGAGAGTCTGGGGTCTGAGTCTATAAACCTTTGGGACAGAGCGTGCGACTGTGAGACAAAGCAGCCCTCATGACTGTCCCTCTGGGATGTCAAAGGTACGGATAAGTCTAGGAAATGTGTATCTCGTCCACAAAAACGCTCGTTCCGTGCCCATCACCTTCGAAGCTGAAGGAAGCCCGACCTTCTAGTGAGGGGAAACAACAATGTTGCCACTCATGCATGCAAGTGCAAGGGTGTCATGCGATGTCTCTTCGAGTATGTGGCTTTCGTGTACGCGAGTCGTGACTTGCATGAGTCGAGAAGAAATGACAACACGTGTTCTTTGTGGTATGGTGGCATCATTGGGGCTGCTGAAGTTGTGATCAGAGAAGGTGCTAAGCTTTCGTTTTTACCAAGCCGCTCTTATCAATTGGTACGTACCTATTATACTTTACCAAAGAGGAAAGAGCGGGCTCCTCGAGTGCATGAAACAGTGGAGTCATTGTCGAAGTTCCAACGCTAGTTACTGCTCAAAAGATGACACGGAGTATGAGCCAAATACCTGGCTAGCCAAGAGCGCGTCCTTTTTGGAAGTTGGCTCCGCCGGGAGTTTTTGCCAATCCCAGCTAGTCTCACCGTTGGGCACCACTGCATACCAGCCGGTCGGAGTGTGTTAGAAGCGCTGATGGATATACTTTGTAGAGCATTCAGGCTACCCAAACGGTAGTTTTCTGCTAGGAGATAGCAGGTAAAGGCAGACAGATGCCAAATGTCACTGAGACGCTTATTATCAGCTTACATGTATCCCGTTTTCGTGGTACCAATGCCGGCAACTTGTGCGTCTTGAGTCGAGGGTACGCTTAACAGCGCTGAGCGGATATAGGTGTTAGCCGAGTCGGTAGAGAGGTACCTCCCGAAACTGTTCCCTTCTCTAGTCTCATTATCTCTCGGATCTACTGATGATCTCTGTGTGCTAATGCGGACGCAGTTCCGGTCATTTTCGGGTCGTTGGAGGCTTAGTTGCGGGTCACGGGTACCGCTGGCTGCTATCGCTGCCCAAGTTCTAGGCGGGTTTGGTTGTGGGCTGGTTTCGATTTGTGCTCTTAGGGCCCTGACTTCTTCATGAAGCCTGTCGTTCTGTTCTCGGAGGACGTTCTGGTCGTGCTTGACCTCTTCTAGGTCGGCTTTGGTGGATTCGATGAGCGTGGTTTGGCGATGGATGATATCCTTGAGGTTGTCGACGAGCTTCCACACCTCTCTGGTGGTAATCCGGCCTGTGCCCTCGGCGGGTGTGTAAGCTTCGCCATTTCTCGTTCTTTTCCCTATGATTTGGCCTGCATCGATCGATACTCGAGGCTGGAAGTCTTCAACTGAGAAGCTGGCTTGGGTTTCTTGGGTGTTTGTGGGAGGGGGCTCGGGCCCTCCCGTGGGTGGGTCCGCCATCGTTCCGGGGTTAGCTCCCGCTCGGTACACAACCACAACAGTTTTATATCGAAAATGCGTAGAGTGAGGCCTGTCTGTACGTCTCTCTCTGGCCCGTTGGGGGAGTACAGAGTGGATCGAAATCAGTTTCACCACTCTTTTTACATCGATCTTTCCTGAACCCTACCTTGAAACACGCTAGTCCATCATTGATCTAGCTCCTTTCAGAAATCGCGTAATTTGTTGTAACGTAAGATCACGTGATCACTTACAATGTCACTGGAAATACTCATACAGATGTTACTCGACATCAATGCTTATCATAGCCTATGCTCAGCCCCGCTTTGATGTGCCCCTGCTCGACGAGGCTGAAGCTCGGCTCTGAGATAATAGACGGCTGAATCATTTTTTCCCCATCTCAAGGACTGCTATTGATCAGGATGGCTGATCCTCTCGCTATCGCATCAGGGATTGCCGGGCTGCTTTCGCTTGGTATTCAAGTCACCCAATCTTTGATCAGTTTCTACGCTACATACAAGGACCAAGACTCCGATCTGGCAAATGTTACGCAGAATCTCGATAACCTTCAGAGCATTTTTCGAGCCCTTACTGTTGCAGTGGACGAACGCCGATTGCATGCCGACACGCAAGATCTACTACGAGAAGTCGAGAAGGCGGTACAGAAATGCGAGGAAATCATCACCGAGCTGCAGAGCGAGTGTGAGAAATTCCGGAAAGACTCGGCCGCCGGTTTAAGGGATCGCGTTAAAATTGCTGGGCGTAGAGCGGCCTATCCATTTCGGAAAAGTACCCTACAGAAGCTCGAAGAAGACATTAGCGACATACGTGAAAATCTGTCGTTCGCACTCGATGTCCTGCAGGTTAAGAACCAGATCCAGGTCCAAGATAGTATATCGGAAGTCAAATCACTGGTGGAGCGAACAAATGCTAGTCAAGTCTCACTCACCATTCGTTGCTGGCTTATGGCACCGGATGCGTCTATCAACCACAATGCTATGTGTGCAAAATGTCATCCAAGTACAGGACTATGGTTCGTCAAGGGCCCGCAATTTCGGACTTGGCTAGAGGAACGCAATTCCTTGCTGTGGCTCAATGGTTTCGCAGGATGTGGCAAGTCGGTCCTCTGCTCAACCACAATCCAGCATACGTTTCGTGAGACGAGAGGTAGGCATGGGATCGGAATCGCGTTTTTCTACTTTACCTTTAGCGACAAGGCAAAACAAGATGATAACGGCATGCTACGCGCGGTGCTGTTGCAGCTATCGGCACAGCTACAAGACGGTGAGAGAGATCTAGAGCAACTACATGCATTGTATAAATCCGGGTCTCCTCCAGTGGATGTGCTGCTTGACTCACTACGACGCTTCCTTGAACGATTTCGCGATACTTATCTTCTGCTCGATGCGCTAGACGAGAGCCCCCGATACAACAAAAGGGAAGGTGTCTTGAAAGCGATCAAGGAGATACGCAGTTGGCTAATACCTGGAGTCCATCTTTTAGTGACAAGCCGGAGCGAGCTTGATATCCGTGAATCGTTGGATCCTTCCCGTGACCAAGATCTTTCGCTGAGGAATTCGGAAACCGACAAAGATGTAGCAAAATTTGTCTCCTACCAGCTCAAAAACGACCTAAAACTGCAGAAATGGAAAGAGCGTCATGAAGAGATTCAAAAACAATTAACGACAAGTGCACAAGGAGTGTAGGTTCACTTAACGATTCAGAGTTTGTCACCACTATTCTGACCAAAATGACATATAGCTTCAGATACATCGAATGTCAGTTCAATGCCCTTCGGCGGGTGAAAAACCGGAACCAGCTTGATGAATGCCTGTGTACATTACCCCGCGATCTAGATGAAACGTACGAGCGAATCTTGTGCAGTATCAGCGATGAATATGTTGAGGACGTGAAGAGGGTTCTGACCGTGCTTTGCTTCTCCACCCGACCGCTCACAGTCACTGAGCTGATCGACGCACACGCTGTTGATTTACGTGAGCCACCACGCCTTGACCGTGAAGGCCGTTCATATGAGCAAGATGATCTTGTCGATATTTGCCTTGGTCTTATCGAGATTGCGGCCGCAGAAGACGACAATGGGCAAAGCATCTTGGCTGCCCGCATTGCACATTTTTCCGTCCAGGAGTATCTTCAATCAGATCGCATCTTGCAACAAAAAGCAGCAAGGCTCGCCCTCCAAACTGCACGCGCCAATAGAGAAATAGCCCAGATCTGTCTTGTCTACCTCCTGCAACCAGAACTCTCTGTGGGGGAGCTAGATGAGACAAAGCTGGGGGAGTTCCCCCTTGCCTCTTTCGCGGCCAGACATTGGTTTCATCATTTTGCAGCCTCCGCAGAAGAGAAGCCAAGAATTGAGCGACTGGTGTTAAAGCTTTTTGACGATGACACAGGGCCTTTCGTGACGTGGATTAGGTTACATGATATGGACCGTACATGGATGGCAAATGCTCGTTATGATCGCTCTATTGCCGATATAGCATCTCCTCTGTACTACGCTGCCTTCCTGGGATTGGGACACGTTTTAGATAGGATCCTAGCGGTCGAGACCAGCGGTGAAGGTTCACTGGGAACAGTGAACGCTCAAGGTGGACGACTCGGAAATCCACTCCAAGCTGCATCACTGAAAGGACATGAGAGGGTGGTGCAAATGCTGCTTGATCGAGGCGCCGACGTCAATGCTCAAGGCGGACAATATGGCAACGCGCTCCAGGCCGCTGCAGCGGAGGGCCATGACAAGCTGGTGCAGGTGCTGCTTGATCGAGGTGCCGACCACAACGCCCAAGGCGGTGAATACGGCACAGCTCTTCACGCCGCATTAATTATGGGCAATGAGAACGTGGTGCAGATGCTGCTTGATAGAGGTGCTGATGTTTTGCCTCAAGGTGAGGAATGTCACACCTCTCTCCAGGTTGCATTTATAGGAGGCGATATGGAAATAGCGCAGGTATACAACAAAGGTGCCGACACCCACAGTTACGCGCTCCAGGTCGCGGCAATTCAAGGCGACGAGAAGATAGTACAAATGCTGCTTGATCGAGGTGCAGACGTCAATGCCCACAGTACAGAGTTTGGCAGCCCACTGCAGCTTGCGTCGATTTGGGCGCATGAGAAGGTAGTGAAATTGCTACTTGATCGAGGTGCCGACGTCAACATCCAAGGAGGGAGGTACGGCAATGCACTCCAGGCTGCATCATGGAGGGGCCACGAAAAGGTAGTGCAGTTCCTGCTAGATCGAGGTGCCAAGGTCAACGCCCAAGGCGGAGAGTATGGCAATGCTCTTCAAGCCGCATTATCCAAAGGTCATGAAAAAGTGGTTCAGATACTGTTGAATTGGGGTGCCTGTGATGATTGTGATGTTTCTTAGGTTGTTTCTATTGTTTGCTTGCTTCGTTTACTTACTTTGCTCTATTTGCTCTGTTTGTAACAATGGCAGGTATATAAACCTCTCATCGTCATACTTTTCACTTTCCTTCTTTCCGTAGCTTTGGTTATTTCATTGAATGCTCTCTGTTATTTCTACAGACTCGGCTCATTAGATTGCCGGCCAGAAAGCGCTTAAGAGTCTGTGCTACGTCCTCTCCCGTGTCCCGCGATATGGCCGTTTTCCTTACCGTGACCTTCCACTCTATCGTATTCCGGATGTAGTTTGCTGGGAGCTCGTCATTTGATGATCAATTCGCCCATGAATCAACCGGATACTGAGACCCTAATCAGAAGGCTAGCATTGTTGCACGAAGCATAGGAAATCGTTCATCCCACCGATACCGTCTCTATACACTTCGTTCATCAATAGTTGTCACTCCCTGTGTATTATGAGAGATTGATCGAAGGAGAGAATATGAGATCTGGCCAGATAGTCAAACTGACCAGGCAGGCGGAGCGCCCCTCTTGTTTGGCATGTTTGCTGAAAATGTGTTCTAGGCGCCCAACAGACCATACAAAATCAATACTATAGCTATTTATATATTGTTATTTTGAAACTGATTTCGATCCACGCTGTATATAGAAACTACTACATAACAAGGCAGTCTACATAGGCATTGCTACATAGCAGAGGGGACTATATAGAAACTGCTACATAGCACTCTAGAAGCGTAGCGAATCGCCGGGGCTTCCTAGAGGCGGTCAGCAGAATGCATAAAAGAGCCCAATATAAATAGCGACTACGAACATAAATGCATTTGAGCCCTCGAGCCTTTAATGAGACACAAGATATAAATAAACTTCCGGCACAGCTTTCAAATGACATATCACACTCTAAGTAGGAAGCTCGTGGGCGTTAAGCCAACGCCAAACACTACCATATCCCCGGGTTAAAACCGAACGTCTCTGTCAAAAGAAGAAGCAAGCCTGCTTAGGATGGCTTGAAAAGGCGAGAAAACCGTGGTCTATCCCATAACGGCTTCTATCAGAAGAAGCGAGCCTGCTTGGGATGCGCCTAAAAATAGTAAGTGAATGATATGGGCATACTTCTTTTGATTGCGGCACACTTTGGCTATGCTACTCTAGGCAAATATACTCTTTCAAGCTGAAAGCCTTTGGTCTAGCATTATGGGAACCTTGACCGAGCTAAAAATGGGTTATGGGTCGTGTGGATCAGATCGTCTAGATCGTCTCCACACTGACGTAGCACCGTTTTCTCCTTTCTTGAGAGGCCATTCTTTACGGTCAGAGACCGCCAGTGTGAGAGTGGTCGTGCCACAGTTCGACTTCATACATAAACTTCGAGGAAGATAAAATAATTTCTCTGGACGCTTCAGCACTATTTGTTGCGGTAGTGGAGGTGCGTGGGGAAAGCCTATTGGATGTCCAACTTCGCGATTCAAAACCGCCGACTCTGCGACCACCAGCCTCTTGCGGTCGCTGCTTGGAGACTAGAACCTTCGATTTTAGCATTTCCCCCTCCCTTCCTCCGGGCGCGCGCGCCTTGCCCCCACCTTGGCCTTGAATTGGTCGCTCCCCCCAGTCCCCTCTTCCGTCTCCTTTCTCCCCAACTTCTACCCCCCCCCCCCCCAACCCTCCAGCTTTGGCTTTCCCTGCTCAGGTGCAGCGCACCTAGGCGTCCCATCCTTTTTGTACACTTGCCTCCCCTGCCCACACTCGTTTTCCTTGCCTCTTTATTGTTTGGTCTGTGATAATAGGGGAATTACAACATGTCCCAGGAGGAAGGCTTCATGCAGCAATGGGGGTGTGGACGATCTGAACTAAATTGTTCGATATTGACAGATCCCAAGGACTCATCCTCAAATGAGGATTTATCGGGCTATCAGCAATTTGCAAGGTCCGAAGGAGTAAGTACCAGAGCTCGGATATCATTAATAGATTGCTGATGATTGTCAGTTCCCTGCTTTGATTCGATATAACCTCTTAGCCCTTCAATCTCTTCCAGAGGTCGAGAGGCAGGATGTGGCCGCCAAAGCGGGTATACCATCGTTGATGCCAACCATGTCTTGTCTCGACATGCCCGGAAATGAAGTCTTATTACACTCGCAGGTTAGAGAAAATGACGGTGCATAAACTTCTGCTTTGATTTGCTACGCAATTTAGTCAACACCGCATGTACTGACTTGATCTCTATAGATCCCACGACGGAAGCCACTTCCTGGAGTGAGTTCAGTGAGTTCGCCCACGAGCTCGGTTTCTCGCCCATACCTTCGAACTCGGAGGTTAATCCGCCAAAACCACAGCCTCTTGAAACATGCTCGTATCCAACCCCCCAGTCTGTTCCCAGTCCAGATGTAGGAACCAATACCTTGGGCTCTGATTTCTCCACTCCGGCGGAATTCGATCCTTTCCAGTTGTTAGATGTGCCAAGACCCGCACACTTGGACCTGGCCCAGTCCACATTCGATTATACGCCGCCACCGGCTGGCTCAGAGGGTTCTACGCTACATAATTCGCCCGAAAATATGGATGCTATTGGCATGAGACCACCACTGGCAGAGCTAGCGGTCCTCATCTCCCAAGCTGCTGAGCAATCTTTAAGTTCACATATGGTTGATGATCCGGCCGAGGAGTATCAATACGCTAGTCCTTCTCTTTCCCTTGAAGCCTTGCAACACACTCAGGCCCCTGAAGTCATGCCTATTGACCATGCTCAAAACATGATACTATTGTTTCCGGATCTAAGTACAAACAAACTTCGACAAGCCATGGAACTAGGTGACCGTCTTTTCCCCCGAGACTTGTCCTACTTGGAAGCTCAAGTCAATCACTGGCAAGCTGAAGGACTGTGGAGTTTCGTGGACTTTGGCGTCTCACCAGGCTCGTCTACGAGACAAAGGATCGCCGGAATCTGTAAACATATCAAGGAGATGGGCAAACCAAACTCAGAAAACTAGATGAGGATCCGTCTCGCAAAAGTCCAAGTCAACATGCTCTACGAGACCATCTGTAATGAGGAAAAGAATAGGCGTCTTAATCTCGGACCGAGAAAGTTCACTACTCATGTTCTTAACTGCATCGAGGCAGCCATTAGAAATACTGGCAACCGACGCCTTCCAGCTCCCAGAAAGTCACTTGTTCGCGATGCTATCTTTCGATACAAGCAAGTTGGTAAAAAATGGTCGGTGTCACAAGGTCTAAGTATGATGTTGCTTGTTGGCCGAGATTGTGGAAGGATAATGTACGCGCTTCCATGAAGTTCGAAATTTCCCTGGCTAATATCATACAGAGAAAACGGCCAATTCACTGAGATGCAGATGAAGGCTTTGATGTTCCATGTTTCGGTAAATCGGCCGGATATTATCAGTCTCTGCAGCAACTTAGAATATGCTGTCAGCTATTTCCTAACCCGTAATCAGTTACCAGCGCGTCTAAATGTCGACGAGGCTCGAAAAATGATCGGGATTCACAATTCAATGACAGCGATTGTAGGTTAACAATTGGATGGACAGGTTGAAGATTGCGCCGTTTCTTCAGATGAATACCCAAGTCCGATTTTGGCTTGGAAAGTTGGAGTTCAACCAGGATTAGGCCTGCGCTATTTATGCGTTTTATTTTGCTTGGTCGAACTATTTTCAGTTATATGCAAATAGAACATGAATCAATTAGTCCCGCCATACCACGTTTGAGCAATAGATCCTGCCACTCACTGCGTAGTGTCCTAGGAAGAATGAGGAGCGCTGGGCAAATCGGCCGTTCAAGGACGAGGAGTTTTATGCTAGAGAAAAGCAAATGAAAATTGCTGGAAGAGCCCGGTGGTCTTCACGGAAAGAATATTTCCTGGGAATATACCTCAATGCACCGCCAAGAGTGGAGTTGAAACTATTGTACTGTATATAGCAACGAGAAGCACACGGGAAAGGAGCTTTGTTACGGCACGGAACCACCGATTGGATTTGGCGGTTCGAGGTGAATACTGTGTGTCCATTGGTCGGACACCCTGTTGGCGGTTCAAAATCGCGATTCTGGGAAAATTTGGGCAACCGCGATTCCTCTTTGCATCAAACAATACGATCTCCTTCCAGGAGTTTCCATCGCGTCAAGCTCCAAGGAGGGTACAGTAAAGTCCCCAAGGACGTAAGCAGCGTTTCTGGTTTTTTTACAATTAGCTGCATCGAAAGCCAGAGCGAAGGCTGAACTGGAATGTACTGTACAGTAAAATAGGACTCCAACGTAAGGACGTACATATGGTGGACGTATCATCATCCCCCATCGGGCTGTGGGCATGTCGATCGTCAAGGTCCACAACCGCTGCCGCTCTAATCCTTCCATCAATTCCACTCCCATCAGTGTACATGATGAGGGGTCTTTTCTCTGGCGCTTTCGCAAGGATTTGGTTATGATGGTTGACCGCGACTGCTCTGTCGTCGATGAGCACCTTTGGCGGAGCCTGCCAATATCCCTGGAATCCCAGCAGACACCACAGATTCTACTAGCAATTTCTTCCTCTTCCTGCTGGAACTCAATATTGCGATGGCGGCTCAGACCCCAGGCAAGACCATGTCCACTACAGTTCCTTCTTCATACTGGTACCTGAAGGCAATACCAATCCAGGCTATCAGTGCGGTCGTGGACTACATTGTGATCATAACATATGACATGCACGGGCAGTGGGATTGGAATAATACCTTTTGTTGATTCCGGATGCCCTTCTGGGAATTGTCTGCGCTCCCATGTCAATCTCACCGAAACTATCAACTCCTTGTCAATGATAACCAAAGCCGGAGTTCCCTCCAATCAGATTGTCGTTGGTGTGGCTAGCTACGCGCGTTCCTTCCAGATGACCGAAGCTGGATGCTGGGACGAGAGTTGCACTTTTGTCGGGCCGAACTTGGGGGCAGTTCCAGGCCCATGCACAAACGGCGCTGGCTATATCTCTAATGCTGAGCTGGCAGCGATTATGGAAGACGAAGATGTCTACATGTATATCGACAAAACTTCCAATTCCAACATCATGGTGTGGAATGACACTCAGTGGGCTGCATTCATGGACGACGATACCAAGGCCGTTCGCAAAGAGCTGTATGCTAGTATGAACTTCCTTGGACCGGCCGACTGGGCCATTGACCTGCAAACCTCCAATGATACATTGGGTTCAAACGCCTCATCCGAATCTTGTCAGATCTCCATCGAGCCCTCCATCTGGAGTGATGACAATCCAGTCATTACCGCCCAGTCCGGGTGCACAATTATATGGCCTCCGATGCCACTGAGCAGCACCACTACAATCTCTTTCTCTGGATGGACGACACGTCTCACCTGGCAGTCAACCTCAACAAAGACAATGACGTTTGAGGATAATTCGACTTTAGTGTACCACGCATATTGTGACATTGTGGTGCCCACCGTTCTCTCAATCGCTCCCGGTAAGAGCTCCATTCCTCCCCCTGACTTATGAGCGCAGCCGATCTTATCTCATTTTTGCAGTCACAACGGATGCCATTCCAGTTTGGCATCAGGTTCCATCGTCAGGCCAGACTGTTATGTACCAGACAAGCTCAGTGCTTCCTAGCCCATTCCCCGTTGTCATGACTCCGTAAGTGCTGTTTGATTCTTCATATGTTTCCCTGGGGAGAGAAGCGGGCTAACGATGTCAAAATCAGTACCGTGGGTGGTACCACCACCATTATTGGAGGAACTAGCACTACTATGCCTGGGTTCACTTTCTCTTCTGGCAATATCACCTACGCGATGCCCTCTTGGATCGACGTGTACGGAGGTACGACAAGTGTGGAGAATGGCACGGTGCTTGTCCCTACTACAACGACCGTCACTCCCCATCCTTATCCAACAACGACTCATTCCACAACCGACTCCACTCTCAATACCCGGACCACACGTAGGTCCTCGGCAACCAGCTCAAGTGACGGCACCACATCTTCGACATGCGTACCGAGTTTACTCAAAAGATGCGGCATAGACTGTACGCACCTTCTCTACTCTGCTCTAGTTTGTGGTATAATGAAGAGCCTTGGAAGCTAACGCCAAAATGATCATTTAGGTGCTCCATTCTGTATTTGAGGTTGTCCCTTGTGGCCTCCTGATTACGATGGTACGTCAGGTGGAAGTGGCAGTGGCAGCGACAGCGGTGCCGGTGACGACGATGATACTACCACGTGGACGTCCACGTCGACAGAAAGTGGGCGCTATGACACTTTGCCCGGCATGGCCTCTGCGATTGCTGAGGATGAATTTGAATCTACCACGAATGCTCTCACGGCCTTTCAGGCGTTGGGGACCGCTGAATCCGGGCTCATGGCCTCTATCTGGGGCGATGGGCCCACTGCTTCAGCCACGAGGACAGCGACAGGAACCGCAACCACTAAAGCTACTGGCACCGTCGGTACTGCCACAGCAACGGCAACTGGCTGCAGCAATACACTGGGCTGCACCGTCTTTCAAGACCCAGATCACGGTAGCGATTCCTACTGCCAGTGCCCAGGTTACGACGGTTCCTTGCCTCTGCTCACGGGCTCTGCCAGCTTCTGTGGCTATACATCCCTGCCCACGACAACATCCAAGGCTGCCACCACCACCAGAGCCACGGTCCCCTACCCCTATACCTTCACTGACATTTACGGTGTTGTGGTCGCCTGTGAGGCGGAAACATCCCTCAATTACGCTGGCTACGCCGTCACCGAGTGTGCTGGCTCAAGAACCACGCAGAAGGATGTAACCATTACAGTGACCGAGGTAGTCACCATCTCTGCCATGAATAAATTGTGCGAGGGCGGCGGCTATTTTGCATGCGTCCAGCTTACGGAGGACACTGGTATACTTGGGTGTCCGGAGCTTCCGAGGGCCAAAGAGAAATGTGAGCAACCTATCTTCTACCAGGCACAGTCATTATGTGGGGAACGGTGTACGTACACGTCGTCGACTTACACCACGACCTACGCGACGCTAGCACCATAAGCTGGATGATGACAAAACTCTTTTTTGGGGGGGGGAAGGCCCCATTCATAGTACGAGTATCGCAGAATCTCATTAATGGTTACAACATTCAACTCCGTATTCCAACATGTCTTCGTAGAATATGTACTACTTGTCTCAGTACTGAATGCGAGGGATGCAGCCAAGGCCTTGATGGCAGCAGATCAATGCTTCTCCTGCAGCTGAAAATGCCCCACTCACAGACCGAGTCCACTGCACTCTTCTCCACGAAAATCAGAGGGAACCTGGGCTACTACCCTTGGCTGGTGGCAAGCGATAATAGCACTCAAAGTTCGAATGGTTGACGAATCCAGGAAAAGAACACACGAAAAAACAGAAAAAGGCACACTTCTCATTGATGATGATAGAAAAAACTACAAGCTATTCTGCATGCAATAAAAGTAGAATGAGGGCGGTGACGGGCGGCAAGACTTCCCACTTCCCCCCACCCCCAAAAAAGGCGGTGGCATCTGCATTCCACCGCCTTCCTCTTTGAGGAAATTCAGCTTTTTTGGGGACCTTAACTAATGTGCCGTGCGGCTAGCAAAACGTGCCATGTCCGTGGCAATTCCCCAACTTTCGGGGAATTGATACTGCCACAACACTATTAGGTCAGCACCCGTTGGCCAATAAGCATCCAGCACCGGGCAATTCCAAACAGCTACTAGCCTACTACCTAACTACCCAGTACAGTACTATGCCAACAAATTCATGCAGTACTACTAACTATACAACAATAGATTTCCCCACCAGTGACCAAACTAAGGCCTTAGGCATAGGGCATGTCCTGATAGTATGCCCTATTTCACCACAATTAGACCGTTTTGGAGGCGCCTTTTGCTTCCTTCCACCGCTCCCCGCTGCCGCTGCCGCTACTATTACCAGTGGCCGCTGTAGCCACCCGGGGGAGCGCCGAGGTTCAGGAATTCGAGGGTCTAATAACGGTAAAACAGCTGTATTATCGGCCGAATCAGCGATTCTCCAAAAGGGGTGGATATCCGATAGTGGAATTGACTGGCAATTCGCCATCAACGCTGCTATACGATGCTTGCATGGAAGGCCCATTGACCCAGTCCAGGCAGCTGCTCCCGGGTGTTGAAGGTTCCTTCAGGTGGCGGAAGCATCGTAGGTGTTGCTGTAGTGGCCTCCGCTGCTGCAGTGGCAGTGGGTATCGCAGTAGCTGACGCACTGGCAGGAGCACTGGCCGAAGCAGTGGGCATGGTAAAAAGGAAGGCTAGTAGGAGCTTGAGAAAGAAAAAATACAATGAATTTGATGCTTATCTAGATAATAGCAAGAGGTTGCTAACTTGCTATTAGCTGTTTGGAATTGCCCGGTGCTGGATGCTTATTGGCCAAGGGGTGCTGACCTAATAATGTTGTGGCAGTACGAGGTCTCCCGGCGCCCGATGGTCTTGGGAATTAACTGCGACGCTCAGCTTCGCCTAGCCCTATGCCGTGAAAGGCAGGCGGAAAGTCACCGGAAAGGAAAAACTATCCGTAACTGGCAGGAATAGCAAAATCGAACTTGACTTGCAAAACCAATCGGAGGGACGGAATTCATGCCGAATTATCTCCGAGGTTGTTTTGGCCGTAAGTAAGGCGACGTAAGCGTCGCAATCAATTTTTTTGTTGTGGATGTATCAATTCCCCCACTTTCGATAATGCTGACGTAAGAAAACAAAGAGTCCATGCGGGAGATACTAAGAATCGAAATACCGGGATTCCCATGGTGATACGCCGGTTTTTAATTGAAATACGGTATTCCGCTAACTATGCAGTAACTACCGTAATTTTGTGGAATACGGTTATTTAGAAATTCCGGTATTCGGAAGTATTTGAAATGCAGAGAAGTATTTCCGAAGTATTTTCTAATGCTGAGGAGTAATTTCGAAGTATTCTTGAGTATTCTAGTGAGTATTCTAGTGAGTATTTCAGTATAGCTTTGGACATCACTCGGTACTCTACAGGTATAGTAATTCTACTGGATTTCTACTGGCTTTCTACTGGTATACACCGTAGTAAATTGGAAGTTTGGAACCAATCTATTACCTAGTCCAGCCTCCAGGAACTCTACGTAGGGCTATCCATACCTACCCATCGAGTACCAGTAATCACCTGAGTATGTACATATATCCAGCCGTCCACGGGTGTCCATTGCAACCTTGGAGTAATGGCCTCGTCGTGATTATCCTCACTGATGGATTTCCTCGAGGCTCTGGTCTTGTTTTACCGTTGTCCGGTTCCGAGAAAAAGTTGAATCCTTCTGATAGCAGATGGCGGTTGGTAGACTCTGATGTGAGTTGGAAGGGTGCGTAGGAAGGACTTGCGTCTGGGGAAAGAGGTCCGTTTGGGCGGGCAATGAGGGTGTTCAGAAGGATACTTTTTGAACCGCATCGCTTAAGTCTTGGACGCGTCTAACTGCTCAGTACAGCGTCATACCATATAGTTAGTATATTTCCATTCTCTTTGATAACGTGGAGGATGCACACCTGTCTGTGTACGTTTGGATTTGAATCAGTTGTCTCTCGGGAGAGAGAGAGGTTTTGTTTTGGGTCGGTGTATGTCCGTGGAGGTTTTCGAGTGGGTGTGAAACACACCGCGCGGGCGTAGTGGAGTGGAATGTTAGTATGTTGGATATAGATGGGAGATACACGTACCGATTTTGGCCCTTGCCCCTTGGGATTATTAGGGTTTCCTTGGGAAATTAGAGAGGTGCTGTTGGGGATGTGTGTGTGTGTGTGTGTGTTGTTCGCGTCTTAGTATAGTCTGCTCTGGGCAAATTGGAGTCAGATAAGCTCACCTTATCTCTGTTTATGGCCGTTGTCTTCTCGAACCCTGAACCTCTATGCTGTCACTGCATCAGAACGCCGCCGGTTGAAGAGTGTCAATTGGGGAAAAATCGACGGTCCGACTGATATCTGTTGGTCCCGCATTTTGTCGTATGGTTCGTGGAAAAAATTAGGTGAAAGGCCGTGTAGCTCTACTAGAATCGAGCTCCATCTCGGCCCATTCTGCCATCTTGTGTATTGTTTTATATCGGCCAGGAAAGGTGTGATACTGTTCGGAAAAATAGGTTCTGCGCTAGCCACTGTAGAACCTTTCGAGAGGTAGGGCTAGGGTGCGCGTAAAAATTGTGTATCCGGATGGATTCAGTGGAGGAGATAAGGTCTGACCTAGGTATATCGAGGACCACTTGTTAGCTGGTGGAATGGAATGTATCTGTGGATGGTGTGCTTCTTTGTTGATTGTCTTTCAGCTTCCTGAAGCTGTGGTAGTGCTCGGAGCTTGTCGTCCGTAGATTAAGCAAATACTTGCTAATCTCCCATTTGAAGCTGGTACTGGTGGGTGGAGAAGCATGTTCTGATACAGAACCTTGTCGTTTGGGTTCCTTGTCGCTAGGGGTTCGATGAATCGATCATCAGGTGGCTTGATGACTTTGCGAGCTGCATCCGAAGCGATTTCTACGGATAGCAGAGTGTCCAGATTTGTCCGAGGATAGTGAAAACGAGTAGAGGATCGGAAAATGGCCACGGAGAACCTCAGAACAATGGCTGGTGAAGCAACTGGTGTGCTGTTGACTGGTGTGCTGGTGAAGCAACTGGTGTGATGTGGAAGAAACGAGGGATTCAAAGCTAGGTTGGGCAATCTTGATTGTGAAGTACCTACGCCGAGATCAAGCCTAACCCGAAAATGTGAATACCCAAAGATGAAAGAGTTCTTGGAACCTTTGTGATACCTACCTAACCTATCAAGGTAAAAGGTAGGTGGTCACTGCCAGATCAGGGACATCACTTGGTCACTCCATTACGATACCAGTTGGGCTCTAACAGGTTAATAGAACTTTGATTGATTGATTGATCGATTGATCTCTTGGTCATTCCATGGGTGGACTACCTATACAAAAGCTTAATAGAACCTTGATCGATTGGCTGATTGACTGATTGGCTGCGGCTCGGGTATTGTGATTTCCGAGAGCCAGCGTGTGGGATCCAACCTGGGATATTTTCCAACTAGACTGACCGTATATCTACAGGGCAGTACCTACCAGGTGATACCAAGTTACCAACAGTGATTCTACCTCATAGGTTAGATCTTGTTGCAGCTCTCGCATAAAGTATCATCATCACATTCTACATATCCAAGTCTCGAGAGAACAACAAGTTCGGCTCTAAAATGTCTCGTCGAGGGTTTCGTACGAGAATGAAGTTTCTCCTAAATGAGCGTGATAGGAACGTTCCGGCATCAGAGAGCAGGATCTCTCAAGACCCTATACCAATGATCTTGCCCTCAGTGGAAGACAGATTGGAAGAGGATGTACCAGAAGCTCCCCAGGGGTCTGAAGTATGCCTATCTTATTATACCAATCCTCCAGGGATAGACCTAACTGTTGAACAGAATGCAGACACACTTTCCGAAGCGATCATACATTCCCTCCCTGAGACCGATTCCCATTCTACAACAGAAGGTTTCCATGATGTGTTCACGAATGAGGAATGTAGGATGATGCTCGAAGCAGCAGTGGAAGAGCAGGTCCTGCCTAGGGAGGAGGATTTAGAGAGTGAGGTGGTGGTGGACCTGACGAACATTCCTTGCGAAGAGGCAGAGGAGAGAAGCCCAGACCCTCCGAGACCCCAGCCGTCCATTGAGATGCCTCCACCACGACCGTCTGGGATTCAAACTAGCCCAGACATCGTATTCGAGACCGTAGATGTGCCCCATATCGAAACCCCGATGGATGAGTTCCACCTTCTCCTTGCAGTATGGCTAGACGATGCCCGAATCACTCGACAGCAGTATGCGTCTCTTGTGCAAATCTTGCAGACGTCAAAGATGCAGTCTATTCAAGAGTTACCCCTGGATATCAACACTTTGAAGAGAAATCTAAGAGGACAAATGTCTCAACTCCCCGTGATATCCAGAAAGATCCCCGTTATTCCCTCCCAGCTTCCAACATTGTCGCCGAACCAGCGCCATCTCAACCAGCAATACATGAAGAATCTCTACATCATTGACCCAATTCCACTTATCACGCGGCTCCTTCACTCCCCAATGTTTCAGTCCCACATGTACAAAGGTCTCGCAGAACTAGTCCCACGGGCAGGTGAATTATGGCAATCATTGTCATGGGCATCATCTATCCGGAGCACATCCGGTGAATTCGCTCAATACCCAGATCACTCGCCCATTTTTCCTTCGGATATTGTCAGGTACCGGTGTAGGAGCCGAGAATGCTGCGTAGCAGGCCGTCCTCCGTTCATGCCTCATCTCGGACGTGTCCGCGGAGTCTACAAGCAAGAGAATATCAAGGTTCTCGGGACACAGAGCATCCGACAACCGGGTGACCTTCTACCTCCGATTGATAGCCAAGATCCGCCCTTCGAAAGCTTTGAATTGATCCTACTTGAGGACGACGAGGTTCTCCTTACTGAAGATGAGGTCCTCGGTCGCGAGCCCGATGTATTCCATGATCGACAGTTCAAAATCGTTCCCGGAATGATAGTACGCCGACCACCAAGTTCCACTTTCACAATTTGCCGTGTGTACAAGAAAAGTGGAAACACGGTGAGAGCCCTCCAACAGACACACGCGATCAGAGGCGAACTAGAAATTGCCCAATATGGGCGCCAACATTTAGTTGACACCCTATCTTCACAACGTTGTGTTTCTGTGCCATATCAGACCTTCATGGATGGTTTTGGTCTGTACCGCACTATGTATCGCAGCATCATGGGAGTCTATATGATTCCTTCATGTGTCCCTGTCGCGGAACGTGCGAAAAGATCAAATGTCCTTCCAATCACCCTAGGGCCCCATGGCTCTAATTTCCCGGAGGTGGTCGGCAGTCTAACGCATCTTCGTCGGCTTGAGGAAGGCGTAGATATCACCTGGACCGATGGTAGGCCTATCAGACTTGTGGCCGGTTGCATTGCGTACATTGGGGACATGCCCCAGCAAAATGACAATGCTGGTTGTAAACGGCCTCATGCCAATCGAGGCTGTAGGACATGTCTGATAACAGAAGAGGTAAGGGATGATTTTCAATTTGATATCGAAACATTCGGCCGATATCACTTCCAAGTCCAGGATCAACGCCGCACGGCTACATCACAGCCACCTACTGCGCGGGCTAAAATGTTCAAAGAGCTAGGTCTTGTCAAAGATCCCTCGCCTTTGTTACAGATCTGTCCAGCTCTCGACGTTGTCACCCACTTTCCGTCGGACATATGCCACTCTTAGTATGGTGGAATTTCAAAAAATGGCACACCAGCTACTTTTTGACGAGATCCTTACACCAGCCGGGCAAGAGCTTTTCCTAAATCGGCTACGTGGATTTCCGTTCCCTCCAGGCTGGCAGCGTTTGCAGTCTCCAACGACACATTTGGAGAGTTACCAACTCTCTGAGCACGCCAGGGCAAGCGTGATCTTTCCTTGCTCCTACGCCGGTATCTGGAGAAGTCCTGGATTGATAGCGCATTCTACCAAGGAGTGGCTCACGTGTTTCCGTTTTCAGTTTCTCCTCCAGAGGACCTCATTGTTCTCACATTTGTGTCTATTGCTAAAAGTAACGTACTTCTATCAAGTAGCTCAATGAGCCAACTTGAAAGAGACAGCATCAAGAGGATTGTAGAGCGCGCTCGGTACGGTCTTCAGGGACTTCTTAAAGCAGCAGTGGCTTCTCAAGAAATACGACGCACCCCTTCCCGCTCAAGATCATCGGTTGCATTGAATAATGAACAGATGGATGGACATCGACACCCGGCGGAAATTACAACCAAGAAAGGTATAACGAACGAACGAAAGCAACGGCGACCCAACATGGATATTGGGATCCATTATGCGGGGGATACCGATATGTATGCAGTGCCGTTAAACAGCAATACGTTCTCTGGAGAACGCAAAAATCAGTAAGATCTATAATTTCTAGTCTTATGAAACTGTGTTCCTATGAGGAGAAACGTCGTATTCTCCAGATAACTGACGCTTTCTATTTTCTATGAGCTAGAGACCACAAGGAACTTGTTCGTTCGATGAACGGGGTTGAAGTAGAGCGGACCCTACTTCTTGAGGAGAGCTTTCGACGGACACTACGTTTCTACGTAGAAGGGTCCTTCTCCCATGACGACCAAAGAACAACCCTCACGATCCAGCAAGCCGCCCAGCGTTGCCCGCTGGTGTTCGCAAGTCTCTTCCACATGCCGGTGTCAGACCTGGGTCTCCATATCGGGGGTTCAACTTCACCAACGGAAGATCAGGACCAAGCACACGATATGACAGATTCCGAATTATACTCGGAAATCAAAGTTCCTATTCCGTGTGCAGTGTCTTCGAGCAAGAGTTTCCAAGTCCCCGACGCCTGTCCACAGCCGGACCCAACGATCCTTTTGTCAAGGAACTACGTGGAGCCTACCGCGAGGAGTATAGCAGACCACATGTCACCACTCCGGGCAAATATGCTCCCCATTGGTACAAGAAGGTATCCTTCTTCCATGGGTAAGTTTGCGTCTAAAGACTAAATCCTACCACAAGCAAAGCCTTCGTTGGACCAACATGCTAGCATCTTCACTACCGCACGTTTAGTGGGACAAAACAACGATACACCCTTTCCGTGGGAGACTACGTTGAATACCGAAGTCAAGGGATCGGCCAAGTTCTTGGTTTCTTTACCCACGAACTAATTCCTCGGGAGCGCCGGGTTTTTGTTCATCTCCAACCTCTATCCCACCTAAGTCGAGACGATTCAATTCTACTTCTACCGCAATTCAAACCCCAGCACCAGACCCAATTAGTCGTCGGACTCACCGGCATCTCGTATCGAAAGAAATACGTCCTGAACACCGCCAAATCGCAAAGACACTCGCCCGAGCTATCCGCGCAACAGAATGAGGATGGCACAGACGAGTTGGACGTTACCTTGACTTATTGCACGTGGAATGTTGAGTTTTTCTAACCTACCTATGTATCCTTCTATACTACCAGATACTCGGTAACTAGTTAGTCAGTGGTTAGTGTTAATTGATCCAACCTATACCAAAGGACATATCTGTTCATCGCCATTCCACAGATCACAGTTTAAGAGAGCATCCTTTATACAGATACATAGATAAAAGGAAATCTATGTAAAGAACGGCAAAGCCATCCAGGACGCCATCAATAGCCTTTTGGAAGGAGTCTGTAGACGCATGGATCCATATGTAGAGGGAAAGCGTTCCTTCCAGCAAGAGATGCAAGGAATAGTCCCCGTACCACGGTTCCAAACTATATAAAACTATAATAACGGTCATGCCAAAACCTAATTCCGTCCATATTCATAAACGCCCTTACCACCCGACTTTTTCTTTTCTCACACATCTCATCCTTTCAGCTAGTACGCACACGGCACACCACAATCTTCGCTTGAGATGCCCGGCCAACCGCAAGCTCCATGTCTGAGACACCCGGTTTCGCCCTCCGCCTAGAGCAGGAATCAGTCTTAATAGACCATCCGGATATGCAACTCGTCCTTGTTGAAACCCCACCGCCCTTTCACCATGTCCATCAACCCCAAACTGCAGGAAGCACAAGTCCTACTCCTACCACGCCGCCGGCTCAGCCAGCCACTCACCCCCAAGGTCCATCAATCACGAATCCAACGGTTGCCACAAGACAGCGTAGGGCGTATAACCGCCGCATCCCATCCAAGCAAGCTGTGGGATACGAGGAGAGTGAAGTTGTGGCCAGACAATGCTACGATAGATTGCTGAAATGGCACGTATTGTGCAACTTCAGCCTGAAAAATATCAATCCAGTCATCCTCAATGGGTATCCCGATGCAGCAGCGCCGCCCCCAGCGCCCTACACACGAAAGCGTTGAACATTGCCAAAGATCAGTCGAAAACGTGGAAATGTAATACGCTTAAGGCCATGAAAGTGAGTGGAAAGCAGAGCATTCTTGGCTATTGATAGTTACTAAATGATATTATCTTGGCTAGTCACTGATCGGGGCCATTATGGACAAGTCCGAGGTAGAGGACGCCATACCGCTCAGCAGCATCCACGAAGAGGAACTTCTATTCCAGTACTTCTACCGAGCTTTCAATGACGAAGACTTTTACAATTGTTTTGCTTGTGTTTACGAGATACTTGATTTGGCCCAATCCCCTGAAGCGGGTAAATCTTACGTGCGAAGTAAGTGTTATTCCGATCTCTGGAATGAACGTATTTCAAAGAGTTAATATTAAAAGACGTATGGGCCAATCTTACAGCTAAATTGAAGGTTTGGACTGACCTCAGTCGCGCAACGGACGATAGGAGGTATATGGCTGCCGGAAAGATGAACGAGATCCATAAATTCTGGTATCAGATGGCGGAGCACGAGCTCCTCCGAGGTGCCACCAAGGATCTTTTCGCCGAACGCCCTGCAATCGGCGCCGGCATGAAGCGGCCGGCGCCCGACGAAACGGTTCCTCGGGTCTTTTTCCGCGGAGCTCCCGTTCGTGACCCAAGTTCTTCGAACTGAAGTTCTGTGGTTTTTATTCTTTTTTGTGCATACTTTATTCCATATCTATTACTGTGTGTTATTTCTAAGCCAAAGTCTGTCCTGCACCCAGTCGCCTACTACTCTCGCGAGTTGTCCCCCGCGGAATGCAACTACTCCATCGGCGACAAGGATCTCCTGGCGATTGTTCTTGCTTTCGAAGAATGGCGTGTTTATCTCTACGGTTCCCGCCATCGTGTTCTTGTTCTCACCGATCATCACAACCTGCAGAGCTTTCTCACCAAGAAGCTTTTGAACCGACGACAAGCCCGCTGAGCTCTGGAACTCGCCGAATTCGACTTTACGATCGTCTACCGTCCGGGTAGCCATCATCCGCTCTCGCCACGATCACGCAGCGGGCCACCCAGGTCGCGCAGCAACGTTCGAGCTGGTCAGCCGTGACTTCTGGTGGCCTGGTATGCGAAAGACCATCGCCCGCTATTGCTCCAACTGCGACACTTGCACCCGCATCAAGCCTGCTCGCCACGCACCGTTCGGTTATCTGAAGCCCCTAGAGGCCCCGCAGCGACGTTGGGATTCGGTCTCTTTGGATTTTATTGTCGGCCTACCCAGCTCCGATGGAAAAGATTCGATCTTGGTTGTTGTCGATCGCCTCAGCAAGATGGGGCATTTCATACCTTGTCGTTCGGACATCGACTCCGCCGGAACGGCCTCCCTGTTCCGAGACTATGTGTTCAAGTACCACGGCCTCCCATCATCGTTGATCAGCGACCGCGGCACAACTTTCATCTCGTCGTTCTCTCGAGCCTTATGCCAAATGGTGAACATCTCCCAGGGGCTATCGACGGCTTTCCACCCGCAGACCAATGGCCAAACTGAGCGTGTTAACGCTATTCTCGAACAATATCTTCGTGGTTACTGCAACTATCAGCAAGACAACTGGTCTGAACTCTTGACGATGGCCGAATTTGCATACAACGTCAACAACACTGTCTCCAGCACCACCGAGCTGACCCCGTTCTTCACCAACTATGGTTACCATCCCCGATTCGAGATGTATCTTCGTCCTGGGCAGACTCCACCTCCGCAAGCCTTGCTGGATTACTCGGACCGCCTACAGGCGCTGGACGAGTATCTACATGACGAAATCATCTACGCCCAAGCCCCACAAGCCTCACAAGCCTCACAAGCGGATAAGGACCGCTCCGCCCCTCCCGTCTTGAACGTTGGTGATGAAGTTTGGTTCCTCCGTCGTCACATCCGCACTACCCGCCTGTCTGACAAGCTGGACAGCAAGAGGCTTGGCAGGTTCGAGATCATCGAGAAAGTTTCCAGCCATGCTTACAAGTTGGACTTGCCTACGTCTATGAATGTTCACCCTGTTGTACACGTCTCTCTCCTCGAACCGGCGGCTACGGATCCCCTGGTCGCTCAAGTACAACCTCCTCCCCCTCCGGTTATTGTCGATGAGCACGAAGAATACGAAGTTGACGAGATCCTCGACTCCCGCTCTGTTAACTACCTGATTGATAACTATATCATTGTTAATGTTCTTTAATGTATCCTAGTAGGTCTACCACACCCATCCTCCAGGGCTCCATGTGCCAGGTCATTTGTCCCTGTCCCGTTATCCTGATGTGAAACTACTCGCCTTCCGAATCCGGCACTAGATATCGAATAGTCTCCTCGGCAATAAAGACCCAGCCCTCCTGATTGTTTGGGTCCCATATAACCTCGGGTATAAGCGCTGGTCTTCCTAGTCTCTTTAGGATCTCAAAAAGGCACATTATGGGGGCGTCAGATTGTAGGTTTTCATGTAGCCCATGCTGCACCCAGTCATAGATTCTGGTGTTCAATTCTCGTACTGCTCGCCTCACGGCCCAGGTTTGGATTGACGGTAAATGCACCCAAACATCAGGCACATAGGCGTCTTGTCCGTCCAGGATGTCAACTTGTATAGATCCAAGTTCTTCTACAGGTAGATTGTGGGGTACCTACTACCTCCTTGGTATGGGCTACCTACCTATCCATGGACAGATAGGCAGGGTACCTGATTACCGTGAGAATACTAAAAGTTGCAACTGAAAACCGGGCCGCCTTGAGGAATACCAAGCACAGCACAATACCATAAACCGCCTAGAATACCAGCGACCCGGACAATACCGTGGTGTCAGAAAATACGTAATATGTGAAATACCGTACAATTATGGTATTCTAGAAACAATGCGCTAATTACCGTAGCATTACTGCTCCTTACTATTTTCACGGTAATATAACGATATTCGGATTTTTAGTTTCTCCCACATGGGTGGACAGGGCAAGTCAGACTGTAGGGGGAGGTCACACCTCCCCACTACAATACCTACAACTTTACATGTTGTTTTGTCGACAACCGCCATTGATCATCCACCAGACTGATATAATCGACTATGACTTGTAATTTATAGGTGACCATGCCTACGGTTTACTTTTGTATGAATATTTGTTTATAATGCATCATATTGATGGGGTATTCAGTGAAATATCTACAAATTGACGGAACAGCTGTAAAAAAAAGATGAATTATCAATTTTATCTAACCGAATGAGGTAAGGCGCCGAAAATTTATGCAAATGCGGGTCGTTGAGGGTCAGAAGGTTGGAACCTCCCCTCAAGAGGGAAGGTTCGCGGGTCCGGGGTTGGCACCCATGCGGAGGGTCGTTGCCAGGTCTACGCGTCGGACAGCTGCCTGCTAGGCCTCTCCTTCAGCCAGTCCTTCGTCGTTACAAAGACCAGATCACCGACGTCGAAATCAATTTCACGGCGACGCCTATTTGCTTGTTGAGCCTGCAGTCCCTGGGAATGCGTAGCTCGTTCCTTCGTCTCGTTCCAGATCTCATGTAGACGTGCTAGTATGTCAGATGGTTCTTGCTCATTCTCCGTCAATGTGCCCCGATCTCGTGTTAAGGGGTAGCTACAAGCAGAGGGCTATTGGCTAGGTAAAAAGACAATAAGATGCGGGGCTTAGATATGAGTATAGTCCATTCGATAACGAGACTGAATCTTGGAGAGTTCTCATGGCTCTCTCCAAGTCGAAGTATTTAACAACAAAGAGAACAGTATAACTCAATGACAACACAATAACGACGATGAGGAAATTCCCTCATACAACATGACAATCTCTCATAGACTATCTGACGATCCTCCAAGTGACATAATGAATTCGGGGGTCAATCGAAGATCAGCTGTGATCAAACAAGATAACGCGGTCTCCGAGCCCTAAGATGACGGAAACCCAATGATCATCAGGATTCAGATCCAAGATCATCCGGGATCCAGATCCCGAATGACGTGTGGGGCGTGTGGGGCCCGACGATCATACAAGGCCTCAGCGCTAAGTGATGTGGGGGTCCCAAGAGGGGAGGGAACCCCGTAACAACTCGCCAGTCGAATTGTCACATGCTATGAGATCTAGGAACAAGGTCAAGGGTCATGTGATCGAGGAGGTGATTGCTTGTTCGTCTCATGAGCAAAAGGCTCATCTCAGATAGTTGCTTTCCTTCTTTCTCTTTCCCTCCTCACGTTTAGTTTTCTGAATGACGGCACTCCTATTATCAAGAATTGGCTCGTAACAATATCCACTTTTCTTACACATCCATTCTATATATTCAACAATTTCCCCCTCAAGTTAAACAACTGGAAGGTATCTTCCACATCTATCAGTAGAATGTTGTGACTGGCCTTGCTCCCGCTGTTGTACGTTGATACTCCAGGAGTACGGCTAATTTCGACAACAGCTTACTGTAAGCTCGGTTCAGTGAGAAGTTAAACCATTGTCCATTTACGCAAAGGTGATCATGTAGGACGCACCAGCTACACAGGTTTTATTTAGTTCTGAGAACCAATCAAACCAAAAATAAATAGTTGCCCCTTGGTACGAGCCAATTCTTGATGAAAAGAGCGCTGTCATTCAGAAAATTAAACGTGAGGAGGGAAAGAGAAAGAAGGAAAGCAACTATCTGAGATGAGCCTTTTGCTCACGAGACGAACAAGCAATCACCTCCTCGATCACATGACCCTTGACCTTGTTCCTAGATCTCTTAGCACGTGACAGGAATCGCCGTTCACGAAACCACCAGCTTCTTTCTCGTTCTTGTTCCCATCCCCGGTAAAACAGCTGAAGAAGTTTATTATTTACACATTTTATCCACCCATGAAACTATCATACTCCTCGTCCTCTGACAATGGCTTCATAATCTTAACAAAACTGATTGAACCAGACTTCTTCTCATCCAGCATTTGCCCCGGAGGTGACGCATCCAGCAATGTCTGCAACGACTCTTCGTCAATCACCATACACGTCCGATGCGTGGTGTCATGGCCTCACTTCTCCTGTTCAGTAATCCAGGATTGAAAGTGATTTCTGATCGAGTCTATGGACGCGCCTTGGAACCGGACCGCATCGTCCATTATGACTGGGTGGTGTTGGGCCCAAATCTCATGGTATGGAGTGGGCTCGACACCCTGACATTTATTGCTTTGTATCGAAGCGTATTCTGAGTATAAAGCGTGTTTGACGTGGGAACTGAGTAGATCGATGATTTGTGGGAACGCAATATTGGACTCCGGAGTGTAGGTAGTGCGATAAATGACATAGCCCCATGTTGCTTCGCTTCTCACAGAAGCATATAGGCATTGAGTCGGATAAGGTAGCCAACTGAAAGCCATGGCGATATTGTATTAGACGTGGAATTGAAGCGATAAAGGAGGAGAGAAAAAGACAAAACCGCTTTACTTATAACGGGCACGCTTCAGGGGCTGAGGTTGACCTCGTTCGCAGTCAGTGACGCCAAGAGATTTCATCCGCCTTCAAGTTGATGCCAAAGGTGGGTCGGTCATAAACCGGCTTTTATCCGAACGAAAAGAAAGCGGGGAATAACCACCCGAAAGTTAAGCGAGGGCTGGGTTGACTGCTGGCATACATAATTTCCAAGGTTTCTGCGGAAGAGGCAGATGGCTCAACTGTCCAGGTTCTGGCTGTGTAAAATCAAAATGATTGATAATCTCTCGTCTAAGGCTACAGTCATCCAGGGGCATATTGTGTCCTGATCTCATTTTGCACTTGTGTTTGCGGCATTTGATTGCGTGTCCAATTTAGCCTAGGCGCTGGCTGGGGGACTAGAAAACCACCCCTAATTATGACCGAGCGGTACTTAGAGTGCCAAAGTAGAATTATCCGCGGAAAATGCCCTGGTTGAAATGAGTGTCTCAGACGTTCCGTGAGTCGACCGCTATCCTTGGCCACTCGACCTCTTACTCTCCATCCTCCCACCTGGAAGAAGCTCCGGGTACTTCGCGACTTTCAAACAGCGTCATGGAAAGCCACCAAGCACAAATTTCACAGTAAGTCCTTTTAACAATTCTTCAATAAGGAACCACCTAGAAGATTAGTATTAACAGATGCAGCCCCTCGTCACCGGCCCCAAACCTGACCCTGAGTCTCTCATCGCCAGACAAGATCCAAACGAAATTATCACTTTTTCATAGTGATGGGCTACTTATCACACTCCAACGCCAGAAAGACGACAATCCTAAGCCCTTTATTTTCAAATGGACACCTAAAGGAGACTTCTTTAATCCCTCAGAACTCAGTCTATTCCGCGTTGTCGAGAAGACTGGTTCCGATGATATTTGGGTGAAACAAGAAATTCAGTTCTCCGACCAGGACAACCATAAAGAGCCAAAACCGATTACTGTCAGACAGTGGGCCGATGACCATGTCTTTGAACTTGGTCCTGACAAGTCTATTTCTTTTAAAGTGAGTTTCCCGGACTCATGGAGGCAGGCTCTTGTTCCTGGCGAGAGGTATGAACTGTTTTGGAGGGGTGCGACGGGGATTGCATTATGGGATTGGGGCAGCGTGGACGAATATACGGGCAGAAAATTGGAGGTGAAAGAAGCGGCGAAGAGAATCTACCTACGTTGTAGTAGTGGCTGTGGAAATGATCAGATGAGCGATGGGTCCGGAGTGCTGATGCGTTTTACTGCCATTGGCGAAAACGTGAATTTGCAGCGCGATTCTGGTGGGTCTATGTTTACGTCTCCAGACATGGACTTGGCAATAACTCGGAAGAGCGTGTAAGTTAATACCCTTGCTTTAGATATCGCTATCGCTGACAGTTAATAATTCTAGTTCAAGCGCACCGATGCTTAGCGTATCGCTCGAAATAGCGGATGATCCCGGAGAGCTAAGGCGAGAAAATGGAGTCCTAGTGATGGAATTCCGATGTAAGGTTTTATATCACGGGGTTGGAAGCGATAATCCTGCTACTGCGAGCCCTATCACTTTTCACTGCAATATTTTTCGCAAATAATTAAGTTACAGATTGGATTATCATCGTCGTGATGAGGATGAAAAGTGGAGACCCTGTGGTTGCCGCAATATTTGTCTCGGGTTCGCGGATTTGCCCGACGCCCAGGTCAATATTTCCCATAATATGGACTTTGTGAGTCTCCGCCCTGGCGAAATCTGGACTACGGCTATCGGGCTTGACGATTATGTCTGGGAGTTTCCGGATGATCTTCAGCCAGGGGATGTGTTCCGGTTTGTATTTAAGGGCGCTACGGTAGAATGGTGGGACTGGGGTAGCAAGGATCAAGCGCATACTCAGACGGTGGTCACCGTTGAGTCTATTGCTTTTGGCAGCGTTGTCAACCCAGCTGATAATGGTGGCAGGCCTCTGATTGTGATACCACCCTCTAACCAGATCGAGTTTGATTTTGCTGGTTAGACGTACTCTTGCTACAAATCTCCACACAGGCTCAATGTTCACGGATATGCATCTTATAACATAATTCATGCACCGTAAAAACAGTGAGAATAAGAACAAGAAGATATTTGCAAATTCTACTCGGCCAACAAGGGTTCTGTTTCCCCACCAGGACTTTGAGCCGAATTGACACCACGTCTCCAGACAATAAAACAAAGAAGCGCCTGCCAAAGCGCGTAAACGAGATGGTCCATAGCTGCCCATCCAACCAATCGGTACATCTCAAGAACGGGTGACCTGTAGAATGCGGGCATGCCTGACGGTGGCCATCGAATTCGCAGTAGCCATGATACGCCCAGCAAAGCGAAAACAAAGGCTTGGAACGCGAACACACTGACACTCATGAAAGAAGAAGGCTCTTGCAAAGTCTGGCGGACCTGAAAAATAATTGAGATAACCATAAAGAGGGTCACAACGGGGTTGACGAAGATAAGGTGGTAGCCGCCGAAAAGGGAGAGGGGCAATTCTCTGTAGGGACCATTGTCATAAATGCCCCCAGTAATGACATAATAGAGCTCTGGGAAAACAGAAACAAAAAGAAATGCGGAGTATACAGCTAGAGCGGTGAGTTTATGAGCGACGTCGTCAGGAAGATAATGGAGTGTAAAGGCGAAGCTGCAACGGCTTGTCAGTACCACAGTGATTTCAACCTGACGACCAAATTCGAAGTTTTTTTCTTACAAAATAAGAAATAAGACGTAAGACACTGTCATCTGACCTAAATTAAGCCAGTCGCCTGTGCTGGATGGCGAGTGAACAAAAACTTCACCACCACCGATATTGTTGTTCACCAGGAAGAAAACCACTATTGTGAACTGTTCTGTGGCAGCGATAAGATTGAAGAGCACATAGTAGACGGAGATGCCGGAGCTATCCTTTCTGGACCGAATGCATTGAATCTGAGGATATAATGATAAGACTGTCAAAGCGGAAAGGATACTGAATGGTTGGTTAGCACTTAATTAAAGCATGGTTGCCTGGGATGCGTACATCCTCAGCCAGTTTGGGAAGGCCATGGCGATGAAGGGGTGGCTAATGTTCCAGTTTTAATCTCAAGCATGAGCAAAAGAGACAGACAGTGATATCGGCGTACTTGGGACGTCTCTTCGACTCGGAAGAAAAAGAGAGGGGTTATAAGGGAGGCGAGACAGAATCCCTGGCCAATGTCGTTACGTAGATTTAAGCACTGCGGAGCGGAGCCTCATGGCAAATGACAACCGCGGTTGTTTCCGATGTATGTACCTGTATGTACCAGTTTTTGGGCCGCGGATGCGCATTTCCCGATCGGGGTGCCGCCGCTTTATGAGGGGGCTCAGGGTCATGCTCACTGAGTATTTCACAGCACAGGGTGATTACTCAGTGCCACTCGAGGTATGCTTAGTAATGTAAAAATAATGCTCAGGTTATGCTCAGTGAGCCCTCAGGGTATGCTCAGTGAGCACGACCTGAATACACACTCTCGGCCTGAAAATAAAGGCAGAGATAGAACAAATTGACCACGTGACATGTGGATCATTTATTAGCCATCTATTCTGTGATGCTGGCGCCAGCAACTAAAAATCCACCTAACATTGACCATCCTTTTTCTGTTGATAGCCCCTGCTCCCAGGAAGTTATTCACTCGTATGCCCTCTCGGCCCCTCTGAGAGATGATGACGTGTGAAATTACATGGCTTGTGCCTTTCGCCCAATCCCTGCTATGGCCGGGATGGTTTGTTATGAAGTACTTAACATCCAGTCGAGCTATAAATACAGCGAAATCCCCCATGGGTAGTCAACCACAGATACTTCGCAAGGGCTTGCAGCTCACTACCTCTTTTATTCTCTTCATGATTCGTCCCAGTGTATAAACGTTCCTTTCCAATCCTGGATCATGGGTATAAAGCCCCAGACTTGCGATTTAGCAAGGGAACGGCGCCGCGCGAGACGCAAAGAAACTGGATTCCAACCGGAAGCTTAGGGCTTAGGGCTTTAGGGCTTAGGGCTTTAGGGCTTAGGG